>NC_056599.1:19113214-19368214 GCF_018340385.1 Cyprinus carpio | reverse complement strand
GTCACCCTCTCATTGTAATACCTTTGTCATACCAGAGACAATTTGGTCATACCCATGTCATTATACAAAGTTGTGTCCTGATATGTCACAAAAACACGCACACACACACACACACACACACACACACACACACACACACACACACACACACACACACACACACACACACACACACATTTCTACTGGCCTTTTTTTTTTTCATTATCAACTCAACTGTCTCCATTGACCTTTAAACGATGCACTTCATCTCCCTAACCTAATGTTATTGTTTAGCTAGGCAGCCGAATACATTTTAGTTTTCCACTTTAATGGACTTTAATTCACACAAGATGGAGTTTAACATCACCAAACATCATGGCTTGGGAGAAAACACTTGTGAATTACATCCTCAGGCTACCAATACTCCCACTGTACAAAAAGCAAGCTACCCTGGTCTTCGCTGAAGCGATATTATGTTCCATAAATAAAAGTAAAATCTAAAAGGGCCCCATCTGAATTCGTCTTCCCCTTATAAACAATCAGGCTATACGTTATTCCAGTATATGTCACAGATCAGTTTTACAACTTCACAAAACACCCCATAAAATGCTTCTTTGAGAAACACAACCAGACACATGAGCTACACAGGGCACTAAACTACTCAAGTGTGTTCCCAGATGATTCCCAAGGCCTGATTTCTTCAAACCCCAGTTTGTTGTTTACATCTCAGTCCTGTCTCAGGGTTTAAAGCTCTCATTCCCAAGAGAGTCTAGACAAAAAGCCAAACATGCGTCGACCATGTCTCCATTTTTAAAAGGCCTCCATTCTTCACTGTGTCATTATGCTGTGTCTTTGTTTGCTCCGTCCTGTGTGCATAATAATGAGAGGAGGCTGAAGTTTCAGCCTTGTATGCAAGGCCCCCACCGATCTCAGCATCTCATTTACATAATGATGCAGTGAGTCTCCGTTCTCTCAGAGGCTTGTGAATATGTGCCATATGGTGCAGATGGGACCAGACTACAGCATGACAGGGAGGGCAGCCTGATGGAGCTCTGACAGGCTTTTTCCCACCCTGTGCCTGACAGAGGTCACAAAACAGGCTGCTCTTGTGTGCTCTTCTTTGTGACAGTCAAAGCATCATGAATCATCCCACCTGTGTTGGAATGAGCCATATGAATGATAAAATTCTATGATTTTTCACGTGTACAAAGGCAGACATGGAAACAATTCCCGGCTCTGGCACATCTCGCATGTCTTGAATTTTGCAACCTGAAATTTAGCCACCTGCTTTCACGACTTGAACTTACATTTCATTGCGCTTCACTGTTTACAACATTTAAAATATATTTTTGCCAGATTTTTATGTTCTATTTTTTGCCTTATGGGACATTTCAGCAGGACGTTTTTCCAACATTTTTTTTTTCTCCCAAGCCATAATAAACAGCATATGAAGCTGTTTATAAGTATAATCTTCCCCAAAGCAACATTATGACTCAAATTCTGATTTAAAACACATCTTCATGTGGATCTGTTTTCACAAAAAGCAAAGATTCACACAAATATGTGCTCACACGGCTATACATGTACAACAGATGGACAAATGCATCACTACAATAGGGTAACTAAGTCCAGATGGGAGCTATATTAGCTCTAGCCCAAGCTGCTGTCTGAACATGACTATGCAAAATCAGTCAGCTGCCCCTAACAGACAGCGACCGGTTCATAGTCATGGCAACAGCTCGCTTGCCTCGGCTGGTACCCTCAAAAGCAGGATCACATGTGCCTAACAGAGCAAAGAGCTAAAACACATGTATCGAGCGCTCTGATTGGCCGATTGGCCAACTGGCCTCCTGCTCTTTAGTTCTGTTTGTGTCTCACTATGGGGCAAAGGCTGGAGATCCTTTGAAGATGACAGTCCTCTTACTTCTCATGACATGCAGAGTGAAAGGGCACACAGAGTAAAATTTTATTGCTTAGAGGTTGCTCTTTTATAGCTTGAGACTTAACTGAGTTCTCAGATATTTATCATTTAAGTGTCAACTTTGTCTCAGATGTTTCTCTTGAAAATCAGTAGGAGAAATAAAAGTCAGAAAGAGCTTAATTGTCATGTTTGCACATACAAGACCATGTTGAACAAAGTAAAGTTACAGACCTGTAAAATGAATGCAAATAGCATAGCTCAAATAATTTGGTTTAAGAAAAAAAAATTGAGTGAGTAAATTGAGTTCATATTGAAATATCTGATTTTTAAGGCGCTACTCTAGAGAAACGTCGTTTTAGATTACTTTTTTTTATCTCTCTCTCAGGAGAACAAATGGCTGTATCAAAAAATGGCCCTTATACCCTCATTCATTATAACATTAGTTTACAAATAAAGTAGCTTGGAGTCAATGAAATAAAATGAGAATTTGGTGTAAATTCAGACACTGTGTATGACAGAAATGCCACAGATGCCGTCTTTTGGTAAGATTTTGGTGGGAGTTCAATCAGTGCTTTTCTTAAAAGTGCACTTGTATTTTGTAGTCATTGAGTGTACATTGGTTGTACATGCCCGCATAAAAAAATACTATAGTAATTTATAGTAAATACTACAGTATAGTGTTTTTGAACCGTACTATAGTAAAGTGTATTGTACTGTATATGTTATAGTATTTACAACACTTTGGTAATGAATGCTACAGCATACTGTAGTATTAACTAAAGTGAACTGATAAACTTTAATAAATACTGTAGTATACTTTAGTTTTTACTACAGTAGGTAACTGTTGTGTATTGTAGTATAATACACCCAATAGTTGTAGAAAACGTAATACAGTATAGGGTAAAGTAATTTGTTTATATTACTATTGTTGTTATATTACCACAGCAACTATAGAATTACCACAACAACTTAATTCAAGTACTTTACTATAATATGGTACAAAAACACTATAGCATTTTTTTCATGTTATTGTGAGGATGAATGAGTACAGCTGAAAATGTTCACTATGGGCTCGGAGATCACTACAAATGGCTATGCCCTCAAATAGTGCATTACAATGGTATAGAAGACAATTTTGGATACAACTAATGGTTTTAAGTTGGCTTGCCAAATGCCATCAAAACAACAACAAAAAAGAAGGTGAACACTTCTGCCACCTACTGGACTGGAGTATGAAGCACTGCATTGCGTACAAGACAGAACACAGTGCAAATTTACTGTTAAAACTGTTTGCACATTAGGCCATTTTCACAAAAATTTATCAGAGCACAAAAATAATTAGCAGGCTGGACTTTGTTGTAATAATGGGAGAAACAAAGCTGAAACTAAACAATTCTGTGTTTCGAATCTAATCAGAAGGGTCCATTAAAAATGATTTTATATATATATATATATATATATATATATATATATATATATATATATATATATATATATATATATATATTATTGAATGTGTAGTCTATTAAATGTAATTAACAAAGCATTAATAGCCTACCATTACATGTATGTATAATAGGGGTTATTTTGTTGAATTGTAGGGCTTGTTTTATTTTTTTCATGAACGGCTTGGCTAAATATGTTCATTTACATTATACAAATTTGTCATTAAAAATGTCTACAAATTCCTAAAACTGATCTGGGACCAGGTAAAAACCATATAGACATTGGTTCTTGGATTTAGTGATCATCATGCCCTAGCAACAAACCACTGAAATTAAAGACGTATTGAAACAGTTATGATGTAACAAAGCCCCGTCTACTATATTTGTGTGACTTTGGCAGTTTCTGAATCACTGCTTCAAAACAAATGATTCACAAATGTCTTTTGAGTCACACTTTTGTGTGCTTTATTAGGCATTAGTCACTGTCAGTGTACTGAATTCACACAAATAAATATTCAATAAATGTCTGCTTTTGCGCTCCACAGAGGACAAAACATCATACAGGTCTGGAACAACATGAGAGTGAGTAACTGATGTCAGATTTGTCATTTTTAAAACAAAAACCTCTATTTAATCTCAGCGCTGACTTGGAGAAATCATTGAGATATTATAGAGATGTGAGATATGTCTTTCCTATTGACTAAGTCATCAGAAGAGGCCCAGTAAAGGGCAGCCAGCCACTCAGCTACTGTTTATGTAGAAACCACCGCTGACCCTCACCAGGTCACACACTCTTGACTCCTCACAAATCACGGGGCAGAGGAGAGAAGGGCTCATGTGTGTTTGTTTGTCCTCGAGCAGCGCATGTGGCATGCCTGCCCATCACAGATGATAGGCATCCCAGGGGAGACCCCCTGCAGAAATGCATTCCTTCAGCTGCAGACGCTGTGGTGAGTCTTATGACCACAGCTCTGATCAAATACGGACCCTTTGATGAGGATCTAAGCCCTCAGGAACCGTCTCACAAGCATAAAGAACTAACTGTTCACATGTTCAGACCACGGAAGAGCTGTC
This sequence comes from Cyprinus carpio, assembly GCF_018340385.1. Taxonomy (NCBI): domain Eukaryota; kingdom Metazoa; phylum Chordata; class Actinopteri; order Cypriniformes; family Cyprinidae; genus Cyprinus; species Cyprinus carpio. The sequence goes on along the minus strand of NC_056599.1, from coordinate 19,363,795 downwards.
AGGACTTCTGTTTAAACTATTTATAATAGGTATGATGATATTTAAAGGGACAGTTCAACCAAAATGAAAATTCTTTCATCATTTAGTCTATGTTTCAAACATCACTCTCTGAAACAAAAGGTGCAAAAGCATCACTGGGACAGTACCTATTCAAAATGTGCTGATATGTACCATTTAGGTACTAATAAGTACCTTTAAGGTACAAAAGTGCACCCTTTATAGGTAAATAAGGTACAAAGGTGTATCTTTGGAAGGATACTGCCCCAGTCACATCTTATGCACTTTTTTTTCTGAGAGCATTGTATGACTTTATTAACTTGCATCACTTTATTATTGTGGATTTAATGAAGCTGAGCTAAAACAATGTTGAACCCCATTGACATTTTTTTTTTCTGAATACCTTTGTTTGTGTTCCACATAAGAGAGAAATTCATATAGATTTGGAGCAACAGTTGAGTAAATTATAATGGAATGAAAAAAAAAAAAATATATATATATATATAAATATATATATATTTCCAGTTTGGACTCTTTTTTTACAATTCAGAACATATGCAAAAGAGATTACTCAAAGAACAAATCAGATCTCCTTACGGTATAATTGTTTATGCTACAAAAATAATGAGAGTAAATGAAGACTTTTGCTGAGGTGTACTGCTTTTCACACACACACACACACACACACACACACACACACACACACACACACACACACACACACACACACACACACACACACACACACACACACACACACACACACACACACACACACACACACACACACACACACACACACACGTTTGTTTTTGTGAAAAGTGGGGACATCCCATAGGCGTAATGGTTTTTATACTGTACAAACTGTATATTTTATTGCCCTACACCAACACTACACCTAACTGCTCAGATTTAATTGTTCAACATTTTTCACATAGATCAATCATTTAATTTAATTTAATTTAATTTAATTTAATTTAATTTAATTTAATTTAATTTAATTTAATTTAATTTAATTTAATTTAATTTAATTTTATTTTATTTTATTTTTATTTTATTTTATTGCCTCATTTGTTTCTATTTACATTTTGCTTATTTGTAAGAATAAGAATGTCAAGAGAAACGACTGAGACAAATCCAATACAACTGTAACACCTGAGCAACCCCTGAACAAAAAATATCCTCTGGGAAATATATGGTGAAGACATAAAAATCTCTATTGGTCTGTTAAAAGATAAACTACATTCACTGAAACAGTATAAAACAGCAGGAAATATACACAGTGTAAAACCTATCACATATCCTCTTTAATTTCCATTCTTTTATGAGGAGCCATAAACAGCCCTGGCTCCACTAAAAAAGACCTAACATGGCCTGCTCAGGACCCATGAAAGGAAATGAACATCTTTGTTCTCGAGGAGGTGAGATGGTGTGGCACAGTTAACATTTCTTTATCATAAACCGCTTTATTGCACAGGTGTCTGATCTTTTGGGTACTGAAGTGTGCACAGTGCACAGATGCGACTATATAAATGATAATAAAATTGTAAGCATTCATGTTTGCTTGCTGTCTTTCTTATCTGTTTGGACCAAAGTCCTGGATTCGTTAAGCATGTCAGACAATACTGCTGCAGTTTTTCACAGTCAGACTCTGTTAGGCTGTCTGCATTGAGGTCAGCTCAAGAAATGAACAATGACGCCATTGTGCGAGACAATGATAAGGAAACTTTGACAGATAAAGCAATGCTTGAAATGCAAGCCAAGAGCACTAATATTACCCTGTAGTTTGGCAGGAACAGTTAAACATTTGGAGATGGTTATTTAGTGTTTACTGAAGTGTAAGTTGTGAAATAATAATCGCATTTGTAGGTTCAGATATGTTTTGTGATATTTTTTTTACTGGGAACAGCTATAAATCCAGCACACATTTTTGCACTCAAGGAATAATGCACAATGTTGGCAAATGTTTCCTTGTCATGATGTAATGCTCCTCTATGCTCCCTTCTGTTTCAAGGGAATACTGTGAGGGGGAGACAGAGACCCAGGAGGACCTTTCCAGCTCATTCATTTGTTGACTCACAGGATTTGAGCCTCTAAATCTCAGCTAAACAAACTCTTTCATGGTCTGGTAAGACTTACAGACCCTTTTAGGAAACACGCTGTCTTACTACTGAACCAGCAAATCCCCAAGAAAAGAAGAGACTAGAAGAAAAGAGACAAAACAAGACAAAATAATATGAAGAGATGGGATGAGAAGAAGAAATGTGAAGAGATGAGATATGAGCAAATGATGCAAATAAATAAAGAAATGGAATAACATTATAAAAGAAAAGAAGCAAACAGAAGAGACCAGTGATGAGATGAAACAAGAGTAGTGAAGAACATAATATTTCAGGGATGAGATAAAACAGGACATGAAAGAAGAGATGAGATGAGACTAAATGATAAAAGAAGAGAAAAATAGATGGGATGAAAACAAACTAATGTAACATTAATCAGAAACAATAATAAATAAGAGGCAAGACAGAACTCATTTAAACAAAATGATAAAAGAAGATTTGAGACATGAAGAGACGACAAGAAAAAACATGAAAAGAAGTAATTAGATGTAGACAAGAGAAGGGTAGAGATGAGAAAAAATGAGGAGAAGATAATAAATTAGAGACAAGAAGAGATGAAACAATGCACTGATAGAAGCACATAAATGTAGACAAAAAGAGATTAAATGATGCAATGGGATGAGATGAAAAAAATTTGAGACATAAAAAGAGACGACAAGAAACAATAAGAAAATTGAAGAAATGAGAATATATGAGGAGACGAGTTGAGAAAAGACAAGACATAAAGAGTAGAGAAGAGAAGAGAAAATAGAAAAGAGATGCAAGGAGATGAGAAATGAAAAGAAAAACTGAAAAGAGAAGATTAAAAACGGTGACACTTTCTGTTAGTGCTGCATGGGAATGTTTGCAAATGCCTTTTGTAAAATATGAAGAAAACATTTGTGTCAGTTCCCAAAAGGTAAAACAGTACATGAGAGTCCTGAACTGAACAGCCCATCAACAAGAAACATGTCACCTGTGTTTAGTTTCCTTCAGAAACCAAAGCTTTCTGCTGTCCTCACAGAAACCCAGACCCACTCTGTCAAGCTGACACTGAACACTAATAAAGCACTTAATTACCAACATTCATATCCTGCTCATAATTCTACCCATTTGACAATCTGGTATTGAGTTGTTAGTACATGGGAGCTGCTCTCTGTTTGCTCAGCTTTTAATAGCCTCATCTCAGAGAATGAAATGGCAGCAAGCAAAACAGAGGCCTTATGGTGCCCAGCAGGGCTCCTGCAGAAACAGGGACCAGAGGTTTGTGGGCCCCCGGTTCTATTTTTTCTGCCTTTCCTTCGAACTATTTATTTTCAATGACCTCAGATGCATGCAAACTGTTTTCCGGCAGCACTGTTGTATGAATGACATTTACAGGTGGTAGTTCACCAGGACAGTAAACAGCAGGCACTGTGGAAAAGGATGAGCTGCTTTCACCAAAATAAGAGAAAAGATGATGACAAGGACATGAAAAATTGAAGTTTTTTTATTATTTAACATAGATTACACTGTATTAAATTCAGATTTTTTTTTTTAATTAGATTTATTTTAAATGGTTTAAATTAATAAAGAAAATCTAAATTAAACCTTCATTCAGTAATTAAAATTATACTTCATGAATTATTTGTTTCAGCAGTTGCATTATGCAGGAAATTGTAGTACAGAGTGTGGCAATACTTTAAATGAACTTTTAACATAAATCTTGAAAATAGTTTTTTAAAAGTACTCTCAGCCACAATAGGGCCTTTCGCACCACATGAACCTCTTCATAGTACCAGAACTAATTGTGGAACTACCCACTTTTGGAATATGTGCTTTATAAGTACTAACAAACAGCCAATAAATTAATAATAGGGATGCTAATAAGCAACTAGTGAGAATTGGTCCCTATACTAAAGTGTTACCTTATTTTTCTACGTTATTATTAGATTATTGTGTTCCTGTGGCTTAGTGGTAGAGCATTGCGTTAGCAGGGCAAAAGGTTGTGGGTTTGATTCCCAGGGAACACATGTTAGGTCAAAAAAAAAAAAAAAAAATGTTAGCCTGAATGCACTGTAAGTCGCTTTGGATAAAAGTGTCTGCTAAATGCACAAATGTAAATGATTATGAAAAAGAACAAGGGATAAATTGTTCTTTATATAATTGAAAACTGGTCTATGTTATAATGTAGTCTGTGCAGTGTCAGACTAGCATTCCTGCGCTAATGTACTGTGCTGCTTTAGCCCGTGTCGAGCCGTTTTGTTTACCAGACAAGCGTAAATCATGATACTGAAGGTCTTCTGGGGCATAAGGCTGTGTTTAGGGTCAGAGTGGGGTCATCTGTTAAAACCATTAGCCTCTTAGACGTGCACAAGCGCATCTACTGCATCCACCATCCTGCGACAAATATGGCCTAGACGCTTATCCATTTCACCCGTTCAAAACAAGACAGCAGAAATGCCAAAGACAGCCCTGACTCCAAACGCCCCACCATTAGACATGTTTGCAAGATTAGTGAATGGAAAGAAGCCGAGAACAGTCTCAGGATATATGGTGACATGGTTCAAATGAGGGATATGTTGATAATTAGCAATTCTAAGCATGTTAGCCAGGGTTCAGAGGTCACAGATCAAGTTTGAGGTGTCTGTTACTGACGAATATACCATGTGTGGGAGCACGAGGTGAGTTGCTTTAATAATTTCTGAGTATTTTCCCAGACGCAACCCAAATCATAATACCAGTTTGTTGCACAATTTTTGGTCTTGTAGACAACAAGTCTGCAGTTCCTGGATGTTTATAAAACAAGGAAAATTGACTGAGAATGAGAAAAATGTGCTTGGCATGTTGAAAATCAAAACAGGTAGGAACACTTACAGCTGGTATGTGAGTACAGTCAACATGTGACCAAGAAGCTGTGAAGGTCTCATGGTGTTTTTTGGATTTCTTTTGAGCTGTTATGTTGTGATCGTCCACATGGAGATAATGACCCTCGTGCTCTGAAGCCTTCGGGCCAGACAGCAAGCCTTAATTCAATATCCCTGATGTTCTGCTGTGTGTCACATCTGGAGTGATGGTCCACACGTGTGTTAGAGGAATCATCTCTGATTTGACACCTTGGCCTCAGATCAAAGGATGGCCAGGACTGGAGGTCTGGGCCCAATGTGAACAAAGCAGTCCGCTGACAGATTCATGCTCTGACCAGCCGTTCTACCTGAAGAAACAGTTTGTGCAAGATACGCCACATATTATACTGAGTGACACCCAAGATAATTTGATCCATACACCAAACCTGGAGATGAAAACCACCACTACAATTTTTCAGCTCAAGCATAGCAAGAGCTTACTGCTTGAAGCCAAGGACCCCCAAATATGATGAAGCCCTTTGCGAGGGACCACCTTCTAAAAATACAAAGGAAGCTATGTATGCTATGTACAAATATACAAGAAATTAATTGACTTTCATTCAGGATGCATTAAATTGATGAAAAGTGAAATTAAATACATTTATAATGTTACAAAAGATTTATATTACAAATAAATGCTTTAAAACTTTCTTTTCATCAAAGAATTCTGAAAAAAAAAATATTGCAGTTTAAAACAATTAAATAAAAAAATATTCAGCTGCTATTTTCATCATTGATAATAGTAAGAAATGTTTCTTGAGCAGCAAATCAGCATATTAGAATGATTTTTGACACTAAAGGCTGGAGTACTGCTGAAAATTCAGCTTTGCATCACAGGAATAAATTACATTTTAAAATATATTCAAATATAACTGTTATTTTAAATTGCAATAATATTTCACAATATTACTGTTTTTACTGTATTGTTCATCAAATAAATGCAGCCTTGGTGAGCATATGTGACCGTGGATAACAAAACCAGTCATAAAGGTCAATTTTTCGAAATTGAGATTTATACTGAATAAATAAGATGAATGGTTTGTTAGGATAAGACAATATTTGGCTGATATACAACTATTTGAAAATCTGTAATCTGAGGGTGCACAAAAAATTTAAATATTGAGAAAACCACCTTTAAAGTTGTCCAAATGAAGTTCTTAGCAACAAATATTACTAATCAATAATTAAGTTTTGATATATTTATCATCTCACAAATCTCACATATGAGATTTCTTTCAAAAACATTTAAAAAAATTTACAGACCCCACATTTTTGAAAAGTGGTGAATGTTTACATTTACTGGAAAAAAAACATTAAGTGTGATATTATAAAGGCAATGTTGTATGTTAAATTTAGTGATTGGCTTGCATTTGTCTTTGTACTAAAATACAAAATAAATCATTGAAACAATATCTGGAAAACATGTATTGTATATATGAAAACAATTGTATTTTATTTTATCAACCAATTCTTCTTCTTTTTATTATTATCATTATTATAAATAAATGAAACTGACAGAGATACCATGTTGCCATGATGTTTGCAGGTGTTCTCTTGCCTTCATCCTGTTAGCCATTTGAATGTAAATTTCCACACTTCCTCACATACTTTTGTTTGCATTCTTCTATACTGTTCTCTCACTTACAAGAGCACTTCCTTTTCCCTTAACTACTAATGGATTTCAAAACAGACCGTCATTCCACCATTCAAGAGCTCAGTGATGCCTGGTGTTTACTGAACATTTACAATTGAAGTAAAGAGAAGACTTTTTTTTTTGTCTTAACAACATGGTGCTATTGGAGTGAAGTTGTTGTTAGTTTCTATCAATCTCTCAATTTCCAGGGTGTCTAAAATGCTTGTAAGATTTAATTTTCACTGTTTTTAGAACTCAACCGGGGGTAACTTGAGGACAGACACAATCACTTTATGTTTTCCAACTGTTTTACACTCAATAGACCCAACAAAGAGAACAAATGCGGGAACAGGTCAAACTGCAAAGAGAGGCTTTATGTGGTGATATCACTTACAGCTTTCTTTGTTATATACTGTTCTGATGCTGTTGCTGTTGCTTTATTATTTGACAGACAGCATTTGTTACAAAGGGAGAGGCTCTAGAGAACTAGAGGTTCTTGGATACAGGACATGAACAGTCCTATTGAACTTTTTGTGTGTACAGCTTGATGACAGAAGAAGCAAGTGCAAATTTATCATACGTTTCACTCAAAGCAACCAGAGGAACACTGATTGCAGATGTGAATCATGCTGTAAAGAGCATGTCTGAGGAGCGAGGGAGGGAGAGAGAGAGTGTGTGATGGCAGATGGTGGGGCAGAGCCCCTGAGGCTAAGAGCAATGCTATACCCTGAGACCAGGACACCTAATAATGCCCTGTTGAGCTTCCCACCTGCGGCTCCCCAGCAGACAATGTTATCTCATCTCCCTGACCTATTGTGCGTCTCATTGGCTGTAATGATGGTGGAAAGATCCACACTACAATCCAGATCTCTCCCTGGAGAGACGGACCCTGGGAACGGCTCTACAATCAATGCAGTCTGCCCATTACACCCGAACATTAACATCACCATGCACAGAGATGTGATAAAGATCTTTGAGGGTCAGTCATCTACACAGAGACATGCAAACTGCACATTCGCATGTGAGGGTTAATACCTGAACAGTGCTTTATAGCTGGTGAGTTGTGACCCAAAAATGGCTGTTTTCTTGTTCAAGAAAGCTAAAGCTAAACAGTTTTTTTTTGTGCAAATTTATCTGTCATTTGACACCAACGTGCATGGGCTATGTGATTTTGTCCTCAAAAAAACCATAAACAAGCTATTCAAGGTAAAAAGTGAATGACTTTAAATATGGGTTCTCTTGCGAAAAAGATAAATGTGTTTTTTGCTGACCACTGTGTGTATTGTGGGCTAAATTACTGACTGCCCTGAGTATGAAACTACCAAAATCTAAGACACCCTTAAAACGTCTCGGTTACATACATAACCCTCGTACCCTGATGGAGGGAACGGAGACGTTATGTCGTGACAACATTATGGGGATTCACTTGGGAGCCCCAATCATCTCTGACTTTAAGAGAAAATGCCAATGAAATTTGGCTAGTGGATTTTGCATACCTGAGCCACTCCCCGTGATTACGGGTATAAATAGGTGACAGGTGCATCCACACTTCAGGTTTTATGATGAGGAGCCGAGAACTTGTCCCTGGCCACCAGTGATGGTTTGAGGTTGTGGCAAGTGGGTATGTACGTAACTGAGACGTTCCCTATCTGTCGGTCACTACGAGTTATGTCGTGATGACATTATGAGGCCCTAGAAAGCACAACAAGCTGAACCCCGTCACAACCCATGACGTAGCTATTGTTGGCAAGTGGCCACGTGTCAGACAAATGCTACGCAAAGGTCGTAAACTTCCCACTGCCCCAGCGCAAATTCGCTGGCCTTGGTACCCACAGGGACTACAGGCGAGTAAATCGCTGCTGGAGATAGCCAAGCTGCTGCTCCTTTCCCCACAGAAATTACTTAACACAAGGGATTTCAACCTTCAATGAAAGATTTGCTTTAACTCTTTCGTTTTTTTTGTCACAGCTTAGGCAGAAATGATGGAGAAGCGAGCCTTCCGGAGAAGGGCACTACGGAGGCCACACCCTGCCCGTAGGTAGGTAGGTAACGTGTGGAAATTCTCATATGGACAGACCCAAGCCTGGGGTAGTACAACATATGGAATAGGTCTCTGGGACAGGTCCTACCTGAGAGTAGGTATGGAACAACTGCCAGCAGAGAGTGACAGAGCACTCTGTCAAGGGAAGACACGGGTTTACCGAGATGGAAACCTTACCGTGGAAGAATACACATATGGGATTGCCAGAGGGAATCAAGCCATATGGACACATAGCCCAGTACAGGGGCTGACCGGAGACCCGGGCAAGCTAACACCGATACTGGGCCTGGCGTCAGACTGCTCCATCCAGTCTGACTGCCGAGGGTGCTGGAGAATATTCCGCCAGGGTTCGCCATCTGGGGAACTTACTGGTGGAGGAGAAAGGCGCTCGCATCCCCGGGTGAGGGGGAATGGAGCAGCAAGCATGACACCAGCCAGCCCTTCCCACCGATTACCTGTTACACAACACATGTGAACAAACTGGCTCAATGCGAAGACTGTAGAATCTTGCGAAGGTGTTCAGTGTCGCCCAGCCCAAAGCTCTACAGATGTCTGCCAGAGAGGTGCCGTGCAGCACATAGGAGGAGGCAACACTCCTTGTGGAGTGAGCTCTCACCCCCAGGGGGCACAGCTCGCCTTGGGATTGGTACGCCAGGGCGATGGCATCCACTATCCAGCCTCTGCTTGGAGACCGCCTTCCCTTTCTGCTGACCTCCGTAGCAGACAAAGAGCTGCTAAGAGCTTCTAAAGCTCCAGGTGCGGTCCACATACACTGCCCGTCCAAAAAAAAGTAACCACCTGGATTTAACTAAGCAAATAGTTAAGATCCTCCCATTGGATAATTACTGCATGGATGATTATGTTATGAGCCCAAAGAATGAGGTCAGCTGACTACCTGAATATACTGAATGACCAGGTTATTCCATCAATTAATTTTTTCTTCCCTGATGGCACGGGCATATTCTACGATGACAATGCCAGGATTCATCGGGCTCAAATTGTGAAAGAGTGGTTCAGTGAGCATGCAATATCATTTTCACACATGTATTGGCCACCACAGAGTCCAGAATCAGACCTTTACCCCAATGAGAATCTTTGGGATGTGCTGGAGAAGATTTTGCGCAGTGGACTGACTCTCCCATCATCAATACAAGATCCTGGCAAAAAATTTATACAACTCTGGATGGGAATAAATGTTGTGACATTGCAGAAGCTTATCGAAATGATGCCACGGTGAATGCGTGCCATAATCAAAGCTTAAGGCAGTCCAATGAAATATTAGAGTGTGTGACTTTTTTTTGGGACGGGCAGTGTACATGCAAAGAGCTCTTACGGGACACAGCAGCGCAAGGGCTGGATCTGCCTCCTCTGAGGGCATTGCTTGCAGGTTCACCACCTGATCACAGAAAGGCGTGGTGGGAACCTTGGGCCGGGGTCTCAAGACAATGTGAGAGTAGGCCGGCCTGAACACAAGGCACTTTTCACTCACCGAAAATGCTTAGAGGCCCCCAACCCTCTTGATGGAAGTGAGGGTTTGTGTGACTGATCGCAGCAGGACTCCCCGTGTCCTCAGAGGGACTGGCCAGAGCTGCATGGAGAGGCAATGCGTCTCCAAACCACAGTTTCTTAGCCGCTGGCAAAGGGGGGCCTCGTGGGCGAGAGTGAGGAAGCACTGCATTGCTCATTGTCAGTCCACGGGCCTAAGAACCCAGAGGAAAAGGACATTTCTCTTTCTTTGAAAATGTGGGTACCACTTGCTGCTGAGCCTGCGGTGGAACAGAAACAAACATAAACTGAAGATTCTCTCATATCTGCCAGGTTGAGCCAGAGATGGTGCTCTTGGACCACCATAATGGACATCACCTTCCCAAGGGACCTTGCCGTGACCTTCGTTGCCCGTAGGGTGAAGTCAGTCACCGAACGCAGTTCCTGCATCAACCTCGGGTCGGAACTACCCTCGTGCATTTGTTTGAGTGCCTTGGCCTGGTGTACTTGCAGGATGGCCATAGCATGCAGGGCAGAGGCAGCCTAATCCGCAGCACTGTAAGCCTTGGCTGCGAGCGTGGCTGTCAGCTTACAGGCCTTGGACAGGAGACGCGAACGATTCCTCCAAGTGGCGGCGTTTTGTGGGCACAGGTTCACCGCAACCACTCTCTCCACCTGGGGAACGTCAATGTACCCCCTGGCCGCCCCGCCATACAACATAGCCACCACCTAATACACCTCCGGGAAGACATAAAAGGGGCCGTCCACGACTTTGTCAACTCCTCATACACCTCCGGGAAGAAAGGCACTGGAGCACACGGATGTGAGCCACGTGCACCCCCGAGATACCAATCATCCAGAAGCGAGGGCTCAGGACTGGGCGGTCTATTGACCTCCAGCCCGATACTCACAGCTGCCCGGGCAACCATGGCTGTCAGCTCCGAGTCCGATTCGGCGGCGAACCTTCTTCCCCGGAGGACATTAGCCCATCCCCTGATGCTGCTATTGACATCTGATCTTCTGGAGGTGCACCGAACTGAGCTCTCGCTGCATGAGGAATAAGAGGTCCGTGGGGCAGTGCCCGGTGGAGAAGCTCTTATTGTAACCCTCAGATCTCCCAGAGTGCCAGCCGGCAGTCCTCTGCTCAAGCCAGAGAGACCGGGACGGGTGACGACAGAGGGTGCCCCTCCCTTTACCAAAGAGAGGCGAGATCGCAGTGAGGCTATGCTAATACATTCGCAGTGAATGCATGAGTCATCCATGAACGCCACTTTAGCATGTTGGATTCCCAGACACTGAAGACAACGATCGTATCTATCATCAGAAGACAGGTAATGACCTCACCCAAGAGGACACGGCATCTTTAAAAAGACGCGAACTATCTGTGTTCAGGAAAACTGTTATTATAGATTGAAGTGCCCACAAGGACACCGCTGTTCGCACCGTAATGCCAAACCAGAACAGCTTCCAGTCAAATGATGAAAGGCTTTGTGGAAAACACCACTCTTCATCCACTTGGCTCTGAAGCAAAAATCTGAAGAGTGGATGCACCTGTCGCCTATTTATACCCGTAATCACGGGGAGTGGTTCAGGTATGCAAAATCCACTAGCCAAATTTCATTGGCGTTTTCTCTTAAAGAGATGACTGGGGCTCCCAAGTGAATCCCCATAATGTTGTCATGACATAACTCATAGTGACTGAAGACATGAAGTTGAAATTTAGTACATCTAAAATTTATTCACTTTAAATGTTATATTGAATGACACTGCAGCTAGTCAAGACATTAAAATAGGAGCACTTCTTTAAAGAACGACAAAAGATAATTAAAACAATGTTTTTTTAATGTAATTTAAGTAATTGCTTTTAATCTGACATTATTGCAAACTGCACTTATTAAAAGTGTACTTAAATGTGTTAAGAAACCGTCATGAACTTGTACTCTAAGTACACTTAAGTGGCTTTTTATTTCATTAAATGTTATATAATCTACAAGTATAGTTTGTAATAAAGCTTTGAGGTACAATACTAAAATTGCACATTTGATACAATAGTACAATAAAAATTTTACTCACACTCATTTTGTTTTAAACCTGTGTGATTTTTTCTTCTGTTGAACAGAAAAGAAGATATTTTGAAGAATGTGGGTAATCAAACATTTGCTGGATGCCAATTAATTATTATTATTTATTTTTTTCACAAGGGATAATACATTTTCATTCTTGATTTTAAGGATGTTTTTGTTTACTTCTGTTTTTTGGCTACACTGTCCCGAGTCACCACTTGATGTCCATTGTAAAATCCAAAGAAAAAGCTTACTGTATATACAGCCTGGATTTGCATTGTTTGTCTTACATTTGAATCTGTAGATACAGATATGAAACCATATGTTCTGTTGATCTAGCAATTAGTTGTCTCAACATGACCACCAGTTTATTTATTTATTTTAATTTTGGGGACTTTGTCTTTTTGATTGGACTGCTACAGGAAATGATGGGGAGAAGGAAGGGGTGAGATCAGGGAATGACCCAAACTGGGTTCGAACTCAGGCCACCCAAACACAAGCTACAATGTCAGAGAATGTGAAGCTCTCCGACTGTGGACTTTATAATAGGTATTTATAATAAAGATTTTTAATACATACTATAAAGTCTGTACAATAATGTCATTTTGATATTTTTCCAAATGCACAAAAAAAAAAAAATCCATACCATAACTAAACTATACAAAAAAAAAAAAAAAAAAAAAAAATGAAAAAAAAAAAAAAAAAAACCCAACAAGTTAAAAATAAAAGCTGATTGTTTTTCTCAGCAGAAACTTGTAAGATTTAGAAGAGATATGACACAGAGACATATCACGCCTAACACCCCCCTTATCAGTCCAAACACAGGCACTGTCCCAAATCCCTGCACTCTCCCCACTGACTTAAATCCACACATGGAGTTTGACTGACCCAGCCTGGAATGTGCCGAAACAAGGGTCCCCTCGGATATTAAATAGCAATCAAGTGAACTTTCACATAAACAGCCAACATACAGAATATCTGTGACCCTCTGTTTTATTGGGTGTATCTATCTTGAATGATTTATAGTGTTATTCTTCTGTAACACAGCACCAATGCAGTGCTGGGATAGTTATCTCCGGTAGCTTCAGAGGGAGGTTTTATCAACAGGTCATCCCTATAGCAGTGCTAATCACAGTGTTAGTCTTTAATCTGCAAAGTAGGTTTGCTGAACAATGTCGCTCACTATTCTTTGACAAAAAATAAATAAAAAATAAAAATAAAAAAGGAAAAAAGAAGAAGCGGCTAAGAGGAAACAAAGTGGTTCAAATGCGCTGAGGGATTTCATGAGAGCACCTGGATCACAAAACCATTACTGAGAACAAATGAATCATGTGACAGGTGGAGCGGAGTACCTTTTAGAGGTACTGTCAGTTAACATATCAGTAAAAAGAAAAATCTGTATTACTGGACTTTCAATAATCTTGTGAACTACTACACTAATAAAAATAAAAGTTTCAGAAGTGGGTTTTCGCAGAGATGTCATAGAAGAACCATTTTGGGTTCCCCAAAGAACCTTTCAGTAGAGGGGCCGATTCTAACTATTAAGTAGTTGCTTATAAGCATGTCTATTGTTAACATATTGGCTGTTTATTAGTACTTATAAAGCGCATATTCTGCATGACTATATTCTAATTCCCTAATCATACCCAATACCTAAACTTTACAAACTACTATACCTATACTATGCTACTATAATAGTTACAAATAACTATTAATAAACAGCAAATTAGGAGTTCATTGAGGTAAAATTTCTATATAATCCAAAATCAATACTTTGTCTAATCTGTAAAAACAAAAATCTACCAACATTTCTAAATGTGAAGAATACTTTGTACCTATTTCCACCTTTATAGAATGAAATGATTCCATAGATGTGAAAGGTTCCAAAGGGAAGATTTTAAAAGGTCTCAAAATAATATTTTTTCTTAGTGTGAAGAAGAAGAAGAAGAAGAAGAAAGTTTAAAATAACCTTTTGTCAAATAGAATGGTCCCACTGATGTCAAAGGTTCTTCATGGAACTATCAATGCCAATAAAGAGCCTTAATTTTTAAGCTGCACGTTGCAAACTAAACTCACATAATAAATAAATGAAAAGTCTTTTAATCCTTCCATCTCAAATAATTATAAAATATAATGCATATTTCTATGATAGGCTACACTCCATTGAAAGTTTATTACCTTATACTGTTTTTGTAGAATAGCCATTAGCAGTACAGACTGGCCCATTCAAATCAAACATCTAAGCACACAAAGAGATATGGCTCTCAGGAAACTGGAACCCAGAGCTTTGTCCTACCTCTTATCTAAACGTCTCTAGAGATGACCGTTTCCTGCAACCCTCTTTCCCTGCCTTACTTTATACAGTACCACCCTTCCCATCTTAGAAAGCCGAGAAATCTGAGTTCAGCATTCACATCTCAGATACTTTCAGATCTAATCAATCAAATGCTCATCCTTATGCAGTATATTGATTTGTAAATGTGCTTTTACCATGCCATTGTATCTCATCTACATTATAATGGGTTTGAAGAACAGCAGCAGGTTTACTGGTTGAGATACTCTCATTCACATTCAGTAGGATCATTATTTGGTGCCATGAATAAAATAAACAGATGCTAATATGTAACTAGTTCTGTCAGCTCTTAATATGCTTGGCCAAGTAAAGGCCTATTCAGCAAATATTCGCTGCCAACAAGATTTTGAATCAAAACAGTGCATCCCTACGGATTTATTCACACAGAGTATGAAAATTCATCTGACAGTAAAATGAGGACTGTGATATTTTGGTTCTTAAACTGGCTTTTTCTCTGAGAGTTTTGATGATATTTCTCAAATGTGTCATGGTAGTGGATGATGGTCTGTAATCAGAGCTCAGGACCATTCTCTGACCCCTGACATCAGCCCGTTTCTCCTGATACCAGAAAGGCCTCGATGCTAAGGTGAGATCACTTGTGCCTCTGTACCAAACCATGCTGCTGCTGACAGCAGGACATTTCTCCGCCGCCCTTCGCACACTGTGTGGATGAAAAACAAACTCATGGCAAACTTGCTGGAGAGAAATAACAAAGCCTTGCTCTCTCCTGATGTCAAAACAAACATCTCTCTTCTTGTTATTTTTAGATGATAACATCTACAAGCACACTAACTCAAACCGTAGGATAAAATGGATTTTGTCTTTTTAATGCAGTACTTGAGGGCTGCTGGACAAGTAGAAATGGCATCAATACTTATATGTCCATCTTAGACTGAAACTTAAAACACTCAAAACACTCAAAACTCACATATCATTTTTATAAACATCTCTGCCAAATGAATACATTCATGCCAAATGTCACATTACACCTTTCAAATGAAATTTTATAGCCAATGACATCTGTTTAAATAAAAATTGCATTGGGACACAACTATACTATGTACAACGTTGTCACTAGGGTGTTAACCTAATGTAAAAAAGTGAAATGGTCCAGTTTTGTTCCTTTTAACCCTTAAAAGGTACATATAGCAGTACCTCAAACATACATTTAAGTACTTAAAACATATTCATACCTTTTGAAAGTGTGCCGCCATAGTGACAGTTTTGTACCTTTTTTTTCTGAGAGTGTATAGCTATTTGTTGTTGGGAAGAGACATTTCATTAATCACCAAACACAGTCTTCGACCTAAAGCAACTTTGTGTTAATTACAGATATTCCTTTAAATTGAAAAAAAAAAAAAAATTGACTCAAGCGTGATCATGGTTGATGATCAGTCTGAAAACACCTATATTTAAATGATTAACAACAATAAAATCAGATGCTGATTAACATTTTGGTCACACTTTATTTTTAAGGTCAAATTCTCATTATTAACAAACCATTAACTACAACTTTTACCTCCTAATGTGCTGCTTATTAATAGTTAGTAAGGTAGTTGTTAAGTTTAGGTATTGGGTAGGATTAGGGATGTAGAATACGGTCGTGCAGAATATGTGCTTTATAAGTACTAATAAACAGCCAATATGTTAATAATAGGCATGTTAACAAGCAACTAGTTAATAGTGAGAATTGGTCCATATAATAAAGTGTTAACAAAATATCCAGCTAACAAATTCAGGATATTGCTATTAGTTTAACATCTGGTGTGTCCTAGAGTGTTTCAAAGTATATTTAAGACAATTCTGATTAAACAAAGTTGCACAATCTGTCAGTTAAAATAAATAAATAAATAAGATAAAATATTTACTATTATGTGAATAATTTAATCAGTACTATTAACCAACACTATTTTTATACTATACTATACTATCAATATGGTATGTTTTAAGCTAGACTGAGTAAAATTTTGACAGAATTGATGCAATCGGTGCATTTGGCTGCATATTTGCAGAAGTAATCAACATGCGATCTAAATTAAAGTTCAACCATGCACAAGCAGACAGGAAAGGGAAAGAAGAAAGAATAGGTGATTGGTTCTCAGACTGACAATAAAACTGTTGAGTTATAGGTTTAGGACAGGAAGTGGGTCTTAGTCAGAGTCTCTCTGCTCTTATCTTACTCAAGCCAGGAGCTCTCATCCGCCCGGAGCAGTCAGACGGGGTCACACATGCCTTCAGTCCATGAGCCAGAGCAGTTCTGTTTACACACTCTCCCTAAAGCTGTCACAATGACAATTAGTGAAGATTTACACCACTTTCTAAGGAGAGCTATAATCTTAGGACCTTTAAACAGCAACCATCTGAGACTAATCAGTACTAATCAGATAAAGACAGCAGGAACATTCTCCTAATGAGTATTTCTAGTAAGTAGTCATTTAACAGATGCTTTTGTCCTTAATAACTATAAGGGTGAATTCACTAAAGAGCTTGTGGCATTTTAGGGAAAAACCAACATCTTATTCACTAACCATCTGAGGGCTATTTTGCCATTCACCTGAGCTGATTCAGCTGAGCTTATCACAGTACAATAATGTTTTAGGCCAGATCATAGTATCTGCTGCATCGTCCAAACTGACCACTCAGAACTGACCCACAAGATGAGGAACAGCAATGTGCAAACGGTCAGATGAATATAGAAGGTTTTTGGTTTAACGCAGATCATTTACCAAATAATCTGCCTGAGCTTTAAGTCATCATTCAGACTTGCGTGATTAGACACAAACACAGCGAGACTTTAATGAGGCATACCAATGGAAACACAAAAATCCCCTGGATGTTCCACAGCAGCACTTCCTGTGCTCTCTGCATATCTGTGTCCAGCAGTGCTGATCTGTTTGCTTAGTGGCCATCGAGTGGAAAAACTGACTCATGGTGTGGCTCGGGAAGCCCACCGACGCTATTGGCCTCGCTGCTGAGCCGGCCACAACATAAACACAGATCCTTTCAGCAGCCCCGTGTCAATTTCCCACTATGTGCATTGATGCAAACACATTTCCTGCTGAGGGAACATTACATTCCTAGCATTGATTCTCAGTCTGTATGACTGAGCTGGTGCTTCAGACAAATACGTCTGATGGGAAGTCATATTTACAAGGATGAATGGAGGTTATATGCACCATTATGAGCTTTTTAGCTGCACTTAGCAGACTATCTAAACACTTGCCTTGGCATGGTTGTTTCAGGAAAGTGCACTTAAAATTATATCAAACCACCAACAGAAATTATGAATTGCTTATCTTAAATTTTTTTGCTTTATTTAGATTGCTGAATATGATGGAGCTTAAACACGCTGAGGTCGCTCTCAAAGGCAATTTTCACTTTATTAATCAGTGCTTTTAAGTATTTTCCAGAGTTATTTTTCATTTCCTGTCCAAAGAGGCAGCTTCATATCTGATATGGCATTAGCCCAACTGAAATAATCTGACAAGTTTTCCCTCAGTATTCACAGCACAGCGGCCGATATGATCTTCAGCCCCGATTCCACGCCACTCGCCGTGTGGGCCCTACCCAAAAAAGTCAGAGTTCACGGTTCATGTGATTAGAGGAACAATGATAATGTTCAGTGTGAGAGATGGTGTGTTTGGTTCTGCGGCCCTGAGGGAGTCCCACCCATGGAGAGGGAAGAGGAAGAGTGGAGGAGGGTGGTCAGTTGCGCCGAGCCCTCGCTCACAGTGCTTGCTCTGTTTGTTCGCTCCTCTGCGAGAGACAGACAGTAAGACTTTTTTAGGATAAAAGAGCGCACTAATAAACTTACGCCATGTTCCCACACATAACATCAGCTAGCAAAACAAGTCAGATAATAAGGGGAACAACTGAGTTCAGTATTATTTTCAGTTATAAATGCCTTCCACTGTTTTCTCTGATGAGGAACAATTGCTAAAAATTGCAGTTAAACATGAAACTACATTTACAAACCATTTTACTTTCATAATGTGATGTATTTCCAAGTGAAACAGGATACAGGGCAAGACCTGATTTTATCTAAAAGGGAATTTATTGGATCATGAAAAGTGGGCATTCAGCAGAATCGCATCAAGATTGCAAAGACAAACAACTTCTTTCCTTTAGAATAACATGCACTGATGAAACGTGCAGAGTAAAGATCAATAATGTACATTAATAAAGTAAATAGTGAATTTTGATTTCTTGTTGACTTTTGGATTGCTGAGCAGTTGAAGATTTACCACCACGTCTGCATTTGTAGCCTATACAAAACAATGTCTAAAAAAAGGAAGTAACCCACTTTACAACTGACTAACAAAAAAGGCTGACTATATTAAAGATATCCAAAAAGGCATTATATCTTTAATTGTAGGATTATTGTATTAAATACTTTAATCTGGCACAAAACAAAGAGGACCTCAAACAAGGTGAGAAGATAAAATCTTAAAGGCAGGTACGTGATTTGGTTCAAAAGCATTTTTTGTTATACTGGTTGAAAGTCTCTTCACATCCTGAGAGCAATCACTAAGTTAAGTGGTCTAAATGGGTTTATATGTATTTATATCGGCTGTTCAAGGCGTAGGACCATAAAATGTTCATCCAATCATATTCCTAGGTCCGGGGGCTACGATAGGCTGTCCTATGTATTTGCATATATCTATGCATCCTGTTTGCTCAGACATGATACGTCATCAAGACGTTCCATTACACTGCTGCAGACTGAGCGAGCGCTATTATTAAAATATTATGCGCTTTGTAGTATAATGTTCTTTCACTGGTAAATGAGACACAAGGTAATCTGACAGTGTTGCATTTAATCCTCCAACAGTGCTGTCTCTCTAAAACTCAGAAAAATTGCAAAGAGTTTGAAGTTATCATCATCTATAGTGCATAATATCATCCAAAGATTCAGAGAATCTGGAACAATCTCTGTGCGTAAGGGTCAAGGCCAGAAAACCATACTGGATGACCGTGATCTTCGGGCCCTTAGACGCCACTGCATCACATACAGGAATGCTACTGTAATGGAAATCACAACAAGGGCTCAGGAATACTTCCAGAAAACATTGTCAGTGAACACAATCCACCGTGCCATTCGCAGGCGTTTTCTCTGGGCCAAGGCTCATTTAAAATGGACTGTGGCAAAGTGGAAAACTGTTCTGTGGTCAGACGAATCAAAATTTGAAGTTCTCTTTTGGAAAACTGGGATGCCATGTCATCTGGACTAATGAGGACAAGGACAACCCAAGTTGTTATCAGCGCTCAGTTCAGAAGCCTGCATCTCTGATGGTATGGGGTTGCATGAGTGCGTGTGGCATGGGCAGCTTACACATCTGGAAAGGCACCGTCAATACTGAAAGTTCTAGAACAACATATGCTCCCATCCAGACGTTTTCTCTTTCAGGGAAGACCTTGCATCTTCCAACATGACAATGCCAGACCACATACTGCATCAATTACAACATCATGGCTGCGTAGAAGAAGGATCCGGGTACTGAAATGGCCAGCCTGCAGTCCAGATATTTCACCCATAGAAAGTATTTGGCATATCATAAAGAGGAAGATGCGACAAAGAAGACCTAAGACAGTTGAGCAACTAGAAGCCTGTATTAGACAAGAATGGGACAACACTCATATTCCTAAACTTGAGCAACTTGTCTCCTCAGTCCCCAGACGTTTGCAGACTGTTATAAAAGGAAGAGGGGATGCCACACAGTGGTAAACATGGCCTTGTCCCAACTTTTTTGAGATGTGTTGATGCCATGAAATTTACAATCAACTTATTTTTCCCTTAAAATTATACATTTTCTTAGTTTAAACATTTGATATGTCATCTTTGTTGTATTCTGAATAAAATATTGAATTTTTAAACTTCCACATCATTGCATTCTGTTTTTATTCACAATTTGTACAGTGTCCCAACTTTTTTGAAATCGGGTTTGTAGTAACACCCTAATTTATTTAATTATTTTAGCTGAAAAACAGCAGTACTGACCAGATTGTTGCAAAAACAATGTAAAAGCAACATTTACAATTCAAGAGCTATTGAATGATGACTCAAACAAATCACCCAATTTGCTGTGATCAGGGTCCACTTGTTTGGATCGAATACAATAAACAAGAGATGTCATGCTTCATGCAGCATTGGGTTACAAAAACAGCTAGTTAGTAGAAGAACTGTACTGTTTTGAAAACAGTTAAATATGTTATGCTGTAGTAGCATTACTACCTTTGGTTATAATACTGAAATAAGATGTAAGCATTTAAAACTGTACAATAGAACATGTTAAGTGTTATTTTATCCTCGTTAGTAAGTTAGCATTGTCTGTCGAATGTTGTGATGATAACAACAGCCAACACATTGGCTCCTTCAAGGCCTTACATTGCCAAACAGGATTTATGGTTCAAGCAGATAGGTTTGAGCCTCCATGTAAGCAGTCCAAGAGACAGTAGGGATGTGATAAATAACTCCCAAAACAGCCTATGAAAAACTGTGGACAATGGTGGGAATCTCCACCGTAGATGATGAAGCACTTATGTGTACAAAAACAACTGCTCACACTATAAAGCATGACTGCCATCTCAGCTCTCTGTGAGCTTCTGTCTCAGCAGAGGATGACTGATATTATGATTGTTGCGCGGTAGGAAGCGCATGAGGAATGTTTCTCTGACATCTGAGACCTCTGAGTGTCCTGGTCCACGTCCCAGCTAAAAGGGAAATGAGGGTGGAATCCAGGCAAACGGCTGGGTGTTTTTGTGATCAGGGGTCTTCCTGGAAATTTAAACACATTTACATTACGTGGGTCAGAGGAGCAGTGGCTGGTCAGGTTGATATGAGAACACAGAGCTTCCTGTGGACACCCAAACCTGAATGGAAATGGATATTTTTTTTTTTTTCATTTTACCCCAAAGAAGAATATGACAAGATGTCAGAGGAGGATGCCTTTGCCCTAATAATCAGTCTCTGGCTGGCTGGAAGGAAAAACCTCCTCCCAAAGCATGGACCCTCACCCTATGATAAGGTCTCTGTGTTTATCTTGGCTTACAATGAAAACACAGTGAAGAGGATTGATTGCCTTATCCTGACTGCTAACTGCTTAGACAGTTTATGAATAACTGAACTGTGATCCCTCTCGATCTCCTTAAAATCTATCAAATACTATGTGAACTGGCATAATATTTGAAAGTATGTTAGACTAATAGAGGGGATTCAAGACAAAAACATAAAAACAATTCCCAGATTCATTCTTAAAGCTGTTGTATGCAATTTTATGATGTTAAAATATTTTCTTTGTCTAGTCCTTGTGAAAAAAGTGGACATAAGTTAATTGAGTGCACTTAAATGGAGTACACTTTCATGACTGTACATTTTAAGTGCATTTTGTAATAATGTACATAAGTGCATTTTAAATCATTGTTTTAATAATCTTCCTTTGAAGAAGTACACTTATTTTGATGTGCTGACTAACATATTAAAGCACAAGTGCTTGGTTATAATTCTAACTGTTGTACAATAAATTACACTTCCCATAAAATATATTTTTAATATATTTTAAATGTACTTCACCCCAGCTTCATAATTACTTACATGTAAATAAAATATATTTTAGTTCATGACATGTTACAGTATAAATGACATTAAAGTATATTTTAGTTTATAAAATATACTTTATTATAAGTACATTTATAATAAATGCTTGTCAGTACACTCGCCAACACACACTAACCATATCTCAAAGACAATAGAATTATTCAAATATTCAAAAAAGGTTCTTAAGTCCTACTTATTTGGGTCAAAATGAATGAATGAATGAATCAATCAATCAATCAATGATTCAATGAATCAATGAATCAATGAATGAATGAATGAATCAATCAATCAATAAGTCAATCAGCCAATACATAAATCACTCTCGGGTTAAGCTAATTGCATTTAATATAAATTCAAACTATAATTCAAGTGACTTTATTTGTAATTAATATACTATTAAGTGTCTGAAAACATTTACATTTATGCATTTAGCAGACGCTTTTAACCAAAGCGACGTACAATGCATTCAGGCTAACATTCACTAACCAACATGTTAATCCAATGAACTAAAACCAAAACACATTAACATACAAAATAAATAAACCAAAAATTATAAACAAATCCATTACATTCCAAAAACATTCCATTCATTTTGCATTAAAGTATATTCCTTTAAAATATATTATTTCCATTATAAGTACCCTTTTTTAAAAATTGTTTTAAAAATTGCTTTTTAAAAAAGTTTACTTCTTTTTCAGAAGGCAGTGTAAACCAATTTCCACTTTCAAAACAAATCTGCATGAGCAGCCGGATCTAGCAACATGTGGCCTGAATTTAGGATGGGACTGTCTGTTTATCCAAACAATGGATAAATATGGAAGGAGTGTTTGGGATTGGCAATACTGGCACAAACCAATTTTATGCATATTAATAGGATTCCTTGTCCTCTAGTCAAGATAGTTCATTGCAAAAATGAGACATATTTTAACTGCACATGACCACATTTATACTTCTCCTCCATTGTCAGTTTGGGTGATTTAGATGTGAAAAACACAGCATATGTGAGCACACTCCGCAATAAAGAAGGGCGAAGTTCATAAAAGAGGCCTGAAGCGTGTCAGATAACAGACCCACTGGCTACAGCTGCCACTTGCAGCATATAAAAGAGGCCCATATGACCTCTGACTGACTCACATTTTCAAGTACATCAACGTCCATAGGATAACATTTGAAAAATGCTGCAGCTAAGCTCCCTTTGACCTCTCACTGAAGCTGACCTTCAGAATCCTGACACTCCAATTCAATTTATTCAGTCACACTGTACATTAAAAATGG
The DNA here is from genome assembly GCF_018340385.1 of Cyprinus carpio. Taxonomy (NCBI): domain Eukaryota; kingdom Metazoa; phylum Chordata; class Actinopteri; order Cypriniformes; family Cyprinidae; genus Cyprinus; species Cyprinus carpio. Next base: position 19,340,370 of record NC_056599.1, on the reverse strand, counting down.
ATTTTTTTATCCACCAGTCTTGATTGAGGTCTGTCTTGCTTTCTAATTTAAAAAAAGACAATTTTATACACTACTGATTATTCATTTTTTGTAACACATCCTACTTTGTGATCATTTATTGTTTTTTTTCTCATGAAGGCCATGGTTTGCCCCGGGCAAGCAGCTTATTTGCTCCAGAAGAGAACAAAGAGAGAATTTATCTTTTGAACCACTTAATCCACACAGATCTCTCAGACCACCATGAAAACCAGTAAGCAGTACCTCAATCTATGACTTTGCATATGAAATATCATTACTTTATCTAACCTGACTGTGCCAGCAATCCCACAATTTACAGTAAATAACAAAAGTAAAGACTTCAAGCTTGTTCACAAGTCTAGGGTGTGTTAAAAACAATCCAGATGAACATGACTAAAGCTGGATATTCATTCAGGGCTAAAACTTTTTGACTTGACCTGGGCTTTTCACTCAGTGGCTAAAGTTCAGGCCTCTGCCCCATTCTATTCAGTAGCCAGACCAATGCTTTCCTAAACTCTCTGCACTCTCTGACCCAAGGCTCAGCTAATGTCATGCATTAGCAGACCAACAGATGCCGTATAAATGGTCGCTCTTGGCTGTCAGGAACTGCATGCACCAGCCGAGGAGACCTGGATGAACCAAACAATAGCATTTGTTGAGCAAAGTCACGAAAACAACAAAAAAATGCAGCCTTTTTTTTCCTGTTCATAATTTACAGCTTTCCTGAGTATTTCATGACCCTGTCCTTTTTTTATTTCTTTTTTCTTAGGGGAATTTTTGCATTTTCTACATTAGAAAGGGTCTCTATCAGGTTTTCTCCCATTTTAAAAAAAAATACAAGCTACAAAGTTTAGCTGTCGCATCTAGCTATAAGTAAAGATGTTGTGTGCATTCAACGCATTTCTTAATGTAGTCATATTACACGGAGGCCAGAAATACACACTTAAAGGGGTAGTTTACACAAAAATGTAAAATTCTGTCATCATTTAATGGCCCTCAAGTTGTTCCAAACCTGTATACATACTATAGAAGTCAATAGGAACCAACAGCTGTTTAGTCACTTTAAGCCATGCAAGTGTAAGTTTCACCTTTCACAATACATTTTGTATTGATTTTGTTATTAGAAAGCACTTGTATGCTTTGGTTTTGTTCCAGTTCAGCAGCACTGTATTTTGAACTCTTCATCTCCCTGTGCATTACTATTTTCAATTTCTACAATGATTAATAAACTAATTAAATTCATCCCTCACCCCATTTTTCATTCTGAAATGTTGTTTCAAGCCTTATAATAAAACATTCTGAACTTATCCAGACTCAAATAGCTCTCTCCTGTGATTTGTGTCAGTGCTTTCTGCCAAAAAGTGCTTTGAATGTTAAATTTGGTATTTCATGTTTGTTTGTTACTTCTGAATTATGACTTATTTGGCAATGAGTTATGGAATTTGCATGTTCCTGTGGGAAATCTGATTGTTTTAATCACATCAGATGGTGTGTCTTAAAGTCTTCTGTACAAACTCAAGCTGTGACTGAACACATTGTTCTCTTCTAGTTTGCCGTCTTTGTGGATCTTAACTTATTGATTGACACTAATAAGCTACAACTAAGGAAATTTCTGGCAAGTACTTTAAAGTTCTTAGAACAAGCAGCTTTTATCCTGATCTTGTGTCTGCGGCTCCCCATGGTTTTGGAGCTGCTGCAGTCCAGTGATGGGATTGTCTGTGGCCACTGAATTCCACAGTTCCTTGTGTAAAGCAGTGCCAGTGACTTCATAGAGTGAGTTCACTGCTGCAGGCCTCCAGCGGAGCCCCGTCTCCTCCCAGACTGCCCTGCCGTCTGCCACAAGTGCCATTAACCCACCCCGACTCTTTAGCTCCTAAATATGTTAAACAGGACACATGGAAATGAGTTGTTCTGATGCTTAGACCAAATTAGTGGGCAGATTACTAAGCAATTTACTTTTAACAGCAATACTGGCACAAATCCACTTAGAAATGAATATTGTTTCACTTTTAAAAAATCATTTATGGTTGAACATTTATTAGAAAATAAGAAAGAAACCCATACAGGTTTTAAATGACATGAGGGTGAGTAAATGAGACAAAATTAAAATTTTCGGGTGAACTATCCCTTAAAAGCACATGGATATCAGTGCATTTGCATCAATGCAAAGGTGTTAAAAGTCATTGACAAAATAAGAAAGAAAAAGAAAGTAAAATGTATATTTCTTAAATATTATATCTTCTCTCTCTCTCTCTCTCTCTCTATATATATATATATATATGGAGGGAAATATTTAATATTTAAAGGCAATCTTGGCACCATCTGACTGGGAATTAATAAGTGTTCATCAGCCAAGTACTTAAAACACCCAACACATAATAGATTTTAGTTTTGACAGCCTGGAGGCTTTTAGTTTTGACTGGAGTATATGAAAGTATGTAGAGTTGGATGGACCAATAGCATTCAGCTCCAAGAGCATTCACTGTCGCTGTCATGGCAACTGGTCTCCATGGAGACAGGCCTGGTTGTGAGATTTGGTTGTGAGATCTCTATTGTACGATTGTCCCTCTAAAGCGCCACACTTTCCCCTGGGGCATTCCCCATACAACATCTGTCCCTCTCAAGTCCCCGCCCCACATGCTCTGCGCGCCTCTCCCATGAAAGCTCGGTCACTCACACCTGCTGAGAGGGTCAGAGGTCGTCCTCCAAGCACGCACACATTACTGCCTCTTTGGTTGACTTCAGGCTGCCTCCGTCCAATCATGACCCCGCAGCTTGGCTTTGTCCCTCCATCTGAGGAGAAATTTCCACTGCGCATGGCAAATTCACCAACTAATAATTCAAAACTAGGTTTCAGTGGCTCGTTCAGACGGTTTCTCACTCGTCTGAATATCAAAGGCACTGCCAGTTATGGACAACAGCCCAGGCGACCGCATTACGCAGCATGCAGTTTGTGCTCTCGTTTTCAGGATATTCAAACTAAACACCAAAGTACTGAAAACAGCACAAATTGTTCAAAAGTAAAGTCTCTGAAATGAACGATGACTGTAAGAGGATTACATTTTAAGCTGCTTTGATCTACGACATTGGTGGGCTATTTCAAACTAAACTACGAAACACTCCCGACGTTAATGGTTGATCTTGCACACGTGTGCGATGCTCTAATTCAGATCACAAAATGGGCTACACTCTTCAATACGGGGTTTTCACAGTGATGTCATGGAAGAACAATTTTTGGTTCCATTTTGGGTGAAACATTCTTTTTTCTTAGTGTGAAGAATATTTCTACAATCTGCAGAACATTTTTCCACTATAGAGGACCTTTTATGGAATGGAAAGCTTCCTAGGATGTTAAAGGTTCTTCATGGAACCAAAGATGCCAACAAAGAATGATTATTTTTTAAAGACAATTTTAGAAGATCCATTTTTGGTTCTCCAAAGACCCAGTTTAGTATAAAGAACATTTTTAAAATCTAAAGAAACTTTTTCCACTGTACATCTTTTTTGTCAAATGGAAAGGTTCTTCATGCCACCAAAGAGCATATATTTCTAAGTTTTTCTTGGCTTTGGAGGTCATCAAAGCATACATGTGCTTGGTACATGTTGCTGAAAATGCAGGCCGCATCTGCTGTGTGGAAAGAGTCCGACCCCTGTTGCTCATGCTGATGTCCCTGTAGGAATGACCCATGCAAACCCTCTTCAATCTGTCTGAACATTCCTCTAGCATGGACAATAGTAGCTCTCACTGACTCTGGCAGATGGCTCGCCTCGGGCTCTCCAAGCCAAGCCTCTTTTGTTTACCCCTGGGCTTGATGCACACACTATTTCAGTCATCCTTTTCACTCTTTTTCTGTCACTCCGAGCACCATACTGGGAGATGAGCAATAGATCTTATCCTGGGATACATCGTCACAGAACAAGCAGAGGCTCTTCTGAATTTGTAGGTGCTGCCTACAGTGGTGAGCAAATGAAGACTGATTGGTAGAGAGCAGAGATGGCAGAGAGCCACTAGTGCTTTCCATTAATTCACTGAGAATAAAATGGTTGTCCATCTCAGGCAAGAAAAATACACAACCCCCATTAATGACAAATACTCAAGTCCTTTTACGGACACTTAAATGTGGAATGGTGACATTAAAGGGAGATCTTCCCATTCTGAACTCATACAATGGCAATGTACAGTCACTTATTGACTTTGTCGTGCACCTGTTTTGTTGAAGGGGCATCAGGTATTACTTGGTGCTTCTGGCAACATAAAACGTCAAAACAAAAACAACTTAGTAGTAATACATAAAAGCAAAATATGTTAGTCCAGTGGTACTGTCCCTGATGACAGTGACCAAGCAAAAAGAAAAAAAAAAATCTCATACTCTCTCTCTCTCTCTCTCTATATATATATGAATATATAGATGTACCTTAGTTTCAGTAGTCATCTCAAAGCAGTAACTAAATCAGAATATGATCATCTCAAAAACATTGCAAGAATTAGATGTTTTGTTTCCAGTCAAGACTTGGAGAAACTTGTTCATGCCTTTATCACCAGCAGGGTGGACTAATGGTCTCCTCACCGGCCTTCCCAAGAAGACTACTAAGCCCCTTTCATACTGCATGTTGGTCCCGGAAAATTCCCGGATCGCCTTCTGTGTGAACCCAAACACATCCCGGGATTGATTCCGGGATCGATCCCGGGTTGGGGACCTAGTAAAATTGCTGGGTTCAGTCCCGGAACAAGCTCTGTGTGAACAAAAGCCAGAACCATTGCCGTGGCCTAATGGTTAGAGAGTCGGACTCCCAATCGAAGGGTTGTGAGTTCGAGTCTCGGGCCGGCAGGAATTGTGGGTGGGGGGAGTGAATGTACAGCGCTCTCTCCACCCTCAATACCATGACTTAGGTGCCCTTGAGCAAGGCACTGAACCCCCAACTGCTCCCCGGGCGCCGCAGCATATGGCTGCCCACTGCTCCGGGTGTGTGTTCACAGTGTGTGTGTGTGTGTTCACTGCTCTGTGTGTGTGCACTTCGGATGGGTTAAATGCAGAGCACAAATTCTGAGTATGGGTCACCATACTTGGCTGAATGTCACGTCACTTTCACTTTCACTTTCACTAAAGGGTGTGTCATAGTGATGATGCATGTTATCATGCGACTCTTTTAACCAGGTGTTTGAAGGCAGACTGTAATGAAGCAGAGATCAGTTAGCTCCTCACTATCCACGCTGAAGCTGAGATCGTTTGTGATCTTAAGTGAAAGTTAACGTGCCTAGCGTTTTCAACTCGTACATTATGGGACCTTTACGGGTTGTGTGTGAACGCATGCACATATTCTGGGAAATCACTGGCAGTGTGAAAGGGGCAAAATCTGTTCTAAATACCACTTTTTATGTGTTTTAAATTAACTGGTATTGCTAACAGTGGACATGTCCATTATGGTCCATGCTGTGACATAATTCCCAGCTAAACGATTCCCAGTAAATGGAATGCAGCATTAGTTCTTATTCCACATAATTATAGTCAAATTACTATCATTTTATGTGTTTTTGATTCCAATTGTTTTACTTGCAGTTTAAAAACCTCAAAATTCTGAGGAAGCATATGCCTCCATCAGTTTTAATGAACACGATGGATCTGCTTACGTTATATTGCACTACTTCAGCTGAGGGTATGGTAAAACCACATGAGTGAAGAGGCAGCATCGAGGAGCTGTGGAGATGTGAGGCGTCTATTCCCCTTCAGACTTTATTGGCACATCATGCTCTTGGTGCCAGTTTGCAATAAAACAAGAAGGGAAAAGTTAGTCACCGTGGTTAAATTGTGTCATGACTGTGCTCACCACAGGCCCAAAAGCCAGGAGAATCCAAGTCCTCTAACCGTCTGCTTGAAAATTAGCATAAAGCTGTTCTGAAGAAAACCAAGAGAGCTTATTCAGAGTTTGTATCGTCAGGCTGTGCTTTCTTTAACACATCTGCTGTGTGCACGTCTGTACAGCTCGCAAACAGGTCTGTTGACAGCATCTCCTTTCTTCAGACCTGAAAGAACCTTCCCACCCTCTGATAGATAGCCTTCATTTAAATCAAAATAGCCTCCTCGTCGAAAGAGAGAAAGGAGAAGCACCACTCCAGCGCACCCCTGCATAAAGCCCCTAAAAGCCGCATTCTCTCCAAGAAGAAAGAGTTCTCTTAAACAGCCTGATACTGAGCCTAATCACATACAGAGAGAAAGAAAAGCGCTTGTGTCCCGGCCTGAGCCTTTGTACGCCTTCTTAGAGCACAGATCCTCTGCTTTAACATGTCTGCCATGACACACTGTAAACAGCCACAATAAAAACGGCGAAACCCTGTCCATGTTATAAACACCTTTATGTTGTCCACATGCAATGAATCTGGGATGTATTTAGGCAGTTTTGGCTCACATAGAGAGCTTATTTAAACATAACACAAGATAACAAGGCCTGGCAGCACAGTCCTAGTTTGCTTAGACTCAATGCATAAATAGGAATGATGATGTAAGACAGCTGGGAATCAAAGGCTGCGTTTTTTGAAAGTGCCAGCTTGAATCACGGATACAGGATCAAGACCATACCTAATGTCATGAAGTTATTCCAAAGGGAGAACGACCAAGGAAAACAAAAAAACTGGATAGGCTGTGATTATGAAAGTCTTGAAATAGTCCTTATCATACATCTGATTTATATCAGACACATGCTTCGCATGTTTCCAAGGTCTAACATACTGTTTATTTCAAAGTCAAAACGTAACTATATTTTTCTTCAGTCTTGTTTGTAGTTACATCTTCATAATTTCACTTGCTGTGGGAGAATGTGATGAGGCTGCATATAGAGAGAATCTTATCTGTGGTTGTGTGTGGGTCAAGATGTTTTAGTAACTTTATTTTAAGGACTAATTCTCACTATTAACTAGTTGCTTATTAACATGCATATTACTAGCATATTGGCTGTTTATAAGTCCTTATAAACCACATATTAATGCCTTATTATGCATGACAATATTTCAGTTTCCTTAATCCCACCTTTAACTTAACAACTACCTTACTAACTATTAATAAGCAGCAAATGGAGTTTGTTCAGGGAAAACTATTTTTCAAGATCATTTTTCAAGCATCTACATCCATACAATTTTAATGAGCTAATGCTCAACAGTAGGCTACAGGATGCCTGTTTTGCTTCCTGATTCAACAATTAAGATGAATTGAAATGTGAGGTCAGTGAGCGGTTAACATTTATCAGACCAAAGATCCGAGCAAATACGACTGGGCTCTGCCTGTCAAAATAACATGATTATACTAACCACTTTTTGACAGCATGAGGAAAACAGAGTAGGATTACAAATGGTGATAAGTGAATCACGTTTTCTCAAAGTCAATAATATCAGCTTATGCCATACTGGAGTCATGCTCATTTCAAAAACAATCAGTCTTAGGATAAAGAAAAACACTCTACATGGAAAGTTTTTGCTGTGAGAGGTGTGTTTTTCATTGGTGAAGCGAGTTCCAGCGCAGGGCAACATGCCTCATTTGTCATTTGTCATATCTCATATACAGCACATGACCTGAGCCAGAGTGTAAACTATACAGTGACTTTCAGGGAGGTCTGCTCCTTTAAAAAAAAAAAAAAAAAAATTTTATAGGAAATTTTCTAGGCACAATCTTTTGAGGTTCATCTCACGCTATCCAAATTTTCCCTTTGGCACCCCTAGTAGTTAGCGAAATGTCTATTTATCTTAAACAAAACAGTTGAGCAGTTTGTTATGTATTTGTTATATGTAAATACACCATTTATGTTTTCTAAATGGTTCATCAGATAATAAAAACACACTCTTGTAATTAACTTTTGCGATTACTCAAACATTTGAAAACACTGCTGATATACAGTTTTATAGCCCCCTTGTCTCAACCTTTATTTTGACTCCCTTTTGGGTTCATGTCATGATTAAGGGAATCAGACCTCCTCAGATGACCCCATCATTTGAAACCTGGAAATCATATTTTCATATATTTAGCATTAGAGGAATGAACATGTGGAGAACATACAGTTCAAAAGAACAAAGTCCTGGTGGAACTTAATAGCATTGCATAACAAACACTGCATGTCAGAAATGATCAAAAAGACAAAGTTCTCATTCAAAATAGCCACATTTTATTGGGTAACACTGGCCACACTTGTCAACACATTCGGCAGTAGTTTGAACAGTACACCATTGCAACAGCAACTCCAAGATTGTGGGTTCAATTCCCTTTCATACCTGTACAGCACCCATATGTAAGGAATTATTGATGATGGGGCATTGAATTAAGTAAGGAATAATTGACGACGGGCCGTTTAATTATTAGAAAAATAATGCACAGCCGAAGCGGAGTGGCCGTTACACCTCGGGTGTGCATTATTTTTCTAATAATTCAACGGCCCGGAGTCAATTATTCTGCTTATACTACGGTTACCACACCTCAAGACATCGATCCGATGATTTATTTAAAGGGATTCGTCTGGTTTTTGTACTTAAATCGCTATTGTGAGTAGGACTATTTCTTCCACATCTCAGCCAATGCCTCTTTTGCTAGTACCAAAACGCTGTTTTAAACTGGTAACGGAGGCTTGAGACATTGATAGCATTCTAATGCAGTTATTAATGAAGTTATTAGAAAGAGAGCGAGAGCAACAGAGACACACACACAGAGAGAGAGATTGTGTGAATTAAGCTAACATACCTCTGTGCGTCTCTAAACACTTCTGCTGCAGCGTCTCTAAACAGCGCTGTTATTACATCGCTAGTGAGAAATGTCATGTGTAGCCTTTAAGTTGCTACACTTTATAGGCTAACTGATAAAATCATCAGGGCAGTGCTGATAACACCTTTTTGTGCAAATTGCGTGACCGTTATTATAGCTTTACTATATGCGAAGTGATATGGAACTGTAATGTGGTCAAGAGAGCTGCCTGGAACTACGTTCACCATGCATTTTCCAGAAAATAATTGCACACCTCAGAACGTTCATCAACCAATCAGATTCAAGCATTCAATGGCCCCGTAGTATAATAGAAAAATAATGCACACCCGAGGTGGTGATTCGCGTCCTGGCCATTACATCTCGGGTGTGCATTATTTTTCTAATAATTCAACGGCCTGTCGTCAATTATTACGCTTATACTCCAGTCACCACACCTCAAGACATCAATCAGATGATATATTTAAAGGGATTCGTCCAGTTTCTTTACTTAAATCGCTATTGTGAGTAGGATTATTTCTTCATCTCATCCAACGCCTCTTTTGCTGGTTCCAAAACGTAATTTTAAAGCTGGTAATGGAGGCTTGAGCCGTTGATAGCATTCTAATGCAGTTATTAATGAAGTTATTAGAAAGAGAGTGAGACAGACAGAGACACACAAAGAAAGAGAAAGAAAGAGAGAGAGAGAGAGAGAGAGAGAGAGAGAGAGAGAGCTTGTTTGAATTATGCTACCTCTGTGCGTCCCTCAACAGTGTTCTGCAGCAGCGTCTCTAAACAGCGCTGTTATCACCTCGCTAGTGAGAAATGTCATGTGTATTTACTTTCGGAAAATCATCTGTCATGTTGTTGTTTTTTTTTCAGTCCTGTAATTTCCGTTATTACAGTTTTACTATGCGAAGTGATATGGAACTGTAATGCGGTCAAGAGAACTGCCTGGAACTACTACTGCATTCCAGGCAGGTTTTTGAGCCCTAAAATCACGACTTCAAACCACGATTCACGACTTTGTAGAGTTCCAGGCAAGTCACACTAAACTGCCTGAGCGCAAGGAATTGTAGTTAGATTATTAAATTTTTTGCATAGTTATATTGTCCTAAAGTCTATTTCTCACCATGTACCACTTGGATAAACACCGCATCCGTAGGCAATATTATCCGTAGGGGCTTCCATTGTTGTTTTGTGGGCTATGTGAGGTCAGAGCTCGGAACTGGGAGTACATCGATCTAGTACGAGTTCACGGGTGGGAAGTCACCGGTTTGACTGCCGTTCCGGTATACTTTCATGGTAGAAGGCTGTAAAAACACGGGTTACGGGTTGCCTGGAACGCAGCATAGCCTACGTTAGCCGTGCGTTTCCCAGAAAATAATTGCACACCTCAGAACGTTTGTCAGCCAATCAGATTCAAGCATTCAATGGCCCCGTAGTATAAAATAGAATTATATTACTGTTTACATGTTGTTTAAAACATGTTGTTTAAAAAATTGGGGTCACCAAGGCTGCATTTATTAGATAAAATATAGCCTACAGTAAATTTTTTTTAATATTGTTACTGTTAACTATTGTTAATGTTAATAAAGCTGAATTTTCAGCATCATTACTCCAGTCTTCAGTGTCATATAATCACTAATATGCTGATTTGCTGCACGAGAAACATTTCTTATTATTATCAGCGTTGAAAACAGTTGTGCTGCTCACAAACACATCCACACTACCGTCCTCTCTTCCTGTTTGTCCATTAGGACATGTTGTCCCTTCAGCGCCCATGCCATCTCCCCTGTTTTGTCTCTGTTGGAGCTCCATCCTAAATCAGAACGGACAGATCTGGAGCAACACAACGGGCCTCATTGTTGGGCCCTGAAAGGCGAGCATGTGCTTCGCTAATGCTGCAATCACCACAGCCAACCTCCAGGACAACTTCTACATTCAGCCTTTGATTAAGGAGGCACATTTAGGCATGGATGACTTCCTCAGAGGTGCCTGGGGGTTGTGGGAAAGAGACGTGGAGCAAGTGTGGCCTTGTCTATGGCTGCTGCCGACCGGACTGAACACAATCAGAGGTTATTAATAGTGGGCTTAATATGCTAGTCGGTTCCATGATGACCGGGACATGAGGTTACCCCAGTTAATTTGGACGGGACAGGAGGTGTTTGAGGGATTTCCTCAGAGTTGGGAGATCTTACATAAGCCTCATACCTCAGATCAAGTGGTTTCAAGAGCTCAAAGACAGTGTGGAATGAGGGTGCATGTTGAGGATAACAGGTGGCACTTGTACAAGCTTCAAACTTGTTCTTGTGGCTAAAAGGACATGTGTTTGGCCTCATTCCATAACTTCTGTCAGCCTAACCACACTCTTTAGGAGTCTCTTGTATTTTTTCTCAGCATGCACACCAGAGGCAGGGTTTTTTTGGGGGGTGGGGGTAAAGTAGTAAAAATATTGTTTATTGTTATTATCATCATGATAGAATAGTATAGAATCTCACTGTAAAATGAATTAAAAAAATTTTTATATCAATTATTGTTTACCTTAACTAATCATCTAGATTTTCAAATATAAAAATAGCCACTACTACTACTAATACTATACTGTAAAGTTAACCTTTTTTTAAATAAATAATTGTTACCTAAAAATAATCAAGCAACTTCATTTTCAAAGAAGAAAAATGTTATTGTCATTATTACCATTTACACATTTTAAATGTAGACAAATACGGTTTACTCAGGAACAAGAGCGTCTTTCTGGAAGCCTCATGTGATTGAGGAATGTTTACTCTGCCACAAGCGTTCTGAAAAATCACAAGTGACCACAAAATGAAACATGGACAGATCAGATGACACAGTTATCAGCTATGGATGTTCATTCTGTGTAGAATCTCTCTATTCATAGATGCAAATTAGACTAACTGGAGCCTTAACAGGTTTGCGTTTATCCTTACCATAGAGTTTCATATTGAGCTCGAGTTGTGTGTTTACCCTAATGAAAACACCAGTATTATGAAAAACACCTGGTTTATGCTGGTCTGGTGATGGTGGAAGAGCACAGAGAAGCTTAACTGGTGAATAGTCAACCAGATTTCTGAAGAAGCTGGATGACTAACCTGTTTGTATATCTAATACTGGAGACTGGCATCTAAAACAGAACACATGCTGATCTTTTACAGGACAGCCAAGACCCCCTGCTGTTTCCTCCCTCCAATCAGATGCTCAGTCCTGATGTTTTACCACAAAAATATTTGTGGTAAAATAAGTTTTTATGGCTGAACTAAACATTAAAAGCACACCAGCTGAACTACAGATGCATATTTAGCAAGCTGAAACAGAGGGAAAACAAGAAAAGCACTATGAGTGAAACATTATGAGAAGTACACATCTGTCATGGGGGAAAATATAAATTAAAGGATCAATTTTGCCTAAATGAGCAAAGACTTAATGGTTAGACTCAAAGGAGTTTGTCTATGTCATATCACAACCCTTTTTACAGCTCGTTTGAGTCGCTTGGTTCCTTCATTTAATAGCCCCAGATGCTTACAGCAGTCGCTTAAATGAATCCAAATGTGGAGAGTTAACCTGCTCCTCTGTGATTTCTCTCGTGGGAAATCAGGATCCCTGTAACCTGTGCAAATGGAGTCTGTTCCCACGCTCAGTGTATGAGTTTAGCAAACTCATATACACTAAGAGCTGACCAGCCTCCTCTGGCTCAGAAAGACTTCCACCTAAATCTAATCATACCACGAGACTGTGCCCATTATACACTACTGTTCAGGGGTCGGGTTATTTATTTATTTATTTACTTATATTTAGCAAGGATGCTTTAAATTGTTCAAAACTGGCAGTAAATACATTTATAATATTATGAAAAATATTTATATTTAAAATAAATGCTGTTCTTTTGAACTTTTTTATTCATCAAAGAATCCTGAGAAAATGTATCACAGTGTCCACACAAATACAAACTGTTTTTACATTGATAATAATAGGAAATAAGAAGCAAATCGCACATCAGAATGATTTTTGAAGGATCATGTGACACTACAAACTGGAGAAATGATGCTGAAAATTCAGCTTTGCCATCACAGAAATAAATTTCATTTAAAAAATATCTTGCAATAGATCACAGTTATTTTAACATGGTAATTATTACAGTTTTTACTGTATTATTGGTCAGATCAATGCAGCCTTGGTGACTTATTTTTAAAAACGTTTGAATAGTACACAAATGAATATTGAAGGTTTAGTACAAATGGCATAATGGTGATTACCACAAAAAATGTGGTTAGAGAGCAGCACAAACAATGAAAGTAAATGGGGCTTATTTGAGGAGGATTGAAAAGCAGAGATGTGACTTATTTTATATAAAAAATAAATTTTATATATATATATATATATGTACATATATATATATATATTATATATATATATACACACACACACAATATATATATACATATATATATATATATATATATATATATATATATATACACACACACACACACACACACACACATAACATTCAGTTGGTTTTAGGCCTTATATTATTATGCCAACAAAGCTATAAAACTGGATGTGCCTTTACACAGAAAAGCAATTTTTAAACTAAAATTGCTCATGTTTTGTGGCTGTACCATTTTATTGTTTAAGGACTGGCCTTTGAAAGTGCCTCACTGACCGAGATCTTTTTATAGAAAAGGAAAGACAAGTGGAAATACACTTTGATTAACATCATGCCAAAAAATGCTGTCGATTGAGTTTAACTTGACCTGAACCCATGAAATCTTCCTGTAATGTTTCTAAGAAAAGATTGAGAGCATTCACTGAGACTCTGGGTAGTTTTTCATCTGATACTGTCCTGGAGAGATGTGGTGCGATAATGTTAAGTGGACAAAACCTAAACAAGGGGGGTCCTGTTTAACTAAAGGGTCGGGCCGTGCCTGCTCTGCCTTTAAAAGCCTTTTGAAGGTCCTTACTGAAGGCTGTCAGGTCGTATTGAGCAGACTGAATGCTGGGATGGTTGCCGGTGTCCACCCACTAGAAGAGAGCAGGTCTGTGACCCCGGTAGGTGGATACATGGGCTGGCATGTTTACTACTGACCCTGGGAATGAGCCAGTCTTATAGAGAGACAAGTAGAGCAGAAGATTCAGTCAGCTGACCAGGGCAGCACGTCTAGAGAGAGCGGGGGGGCCAGGGTCTGTGCATGTGTTTGTGTATGTAATGAGAGGGGGGCAGCTGACGGCAGACAGACTAAATCTGTGTTTAACAGGTGGTGGTCTGGGTATCGTGTGGCGTTTTTGACCCTACCCATGCACACAGAGCTACTGCAGGCAGAATAAGTAATTCAGGAAAGATTCTATCCATCTCTTTAGTATCTCTATTGTTTCTCCCTGGCAGGCACAAGATTATATAGAAACTAACAAAACGCCCCACAGCAATCTGAAATTTAGACAAACTCTTGATGTCTAATACTCTGCACAGACTTGCCATTATAGTCTTCAAAAGTCAGAAATTTTAATATAAACCCAGACCAAATTATCTGAGGTATAATGTTTTCATTTTATAGCTCCTAAATCCTATAGCTCTTATATATAAAATACATAGGCTACACTAAGGTTCAAAAGCTTGAGGACAGTAAGATTAGTTCTTTTGAAAGAAATTAATACTTTTATTAAACAAGAATGATTTAAAATTGAACAAAAGTGACATTAAAGACTTTTTAAAGTAAATAACTTATTTTCTTTTTGGAACAATGTCAAATAAATGCTGTTCTGTTGAGCTTACTATTCATTAAAGAATCCTAAATAATAATTATAATAATAATAATAATGAAAAAAAAAATACATTTTAAGCAGTACAACTGTTTTCAGCATTGATAATAGTAATAAATGTTTCTTGAGCAGCAAATTAGCATATTCAAATGATTTCTGGAGGATCATGTGACACTGAAGACTGGAGTAATGATGCTGAAAATTCTGCTTCGCATCACAGGAATGTGTTACATTTTAAAATATATTTAAATAGAAAACAGTTCTTTTTAATTCTAATAATATTTCACAATATTGCTGCTTTTAAAGGATTTTTGATCAAATAAATGCAGCTTTGGAAAGCATTAGAGACTTCTTTCAAATGTAAAAAAAAATTGTAAGAAATCTTTCTGACCCCAAACTTCTTAACAGTAATGGCAGTAATTGTTAGTGCCTGGGTGGTATTTATTTATTTAATTTATTGATTTTCCTTTCAAATGATTTGAGAACAGTCCATTAAATATATTCACACACACACAAAAAATCTTTTATAATCAGTTGGATTCAAGAAAGAAAAATGATTCAACTGTGCAGCATTAAATGAATCTGGATCAAGATGAACGAAATGAAATAAGCCTGAACTGAATTATAACCAGATTTATGTCTGATGACTGAAAGAGTGCTGACATTACAAATTTACAGCCTCACAAAGCAAATTACCCAAAAAAGCCTCAAAATATGAGTCATCGAATTACGTTCCCGTGACATAAGAATTTAGGCAGACGAGTGAAGGAATAGAAACCCATGTTAAGGCAGTTTGTCTTTGGTGATTATTGTGGCCTGCTTCCCTTTGTGTTGTGGACCCAGCATCTGTCTCACATGGCTGTAAAGTCATTTAACAACTTCACAGTCACATCTGCTTCACATTGAAAGGATGCAATTCCTCTGGCCCCCCGTGGACCACCACATAAAAACCACCCTACTCTATTGCAACTGTACATGGGTCATACGAAGGCTTTTCTTTGCGCTGACAATCTTCTTTACAAGACACAGACTAAAGATTATCTGCCGAAACCATGTGTCTTGTTTCATTAATGTGTTTTTCTTTATTCTTTTCTTCAGTGAGTTGAACCCATAACAGTCAAACTTCAGTAAATCAAACGTCAAAATGGGGACAAAGACACCACAAGGGACTGAAACCTGAGCCGCAATAAAAGCAGCCAAAACTGTGAAATCCAAAATGGATTATAAGAGAAGTGTATTATTACAGATTGGCTTGATTACTGACATTGAAAGGCTGTTCCATCTGTCATGGTTTCTCTTCCTGTGCACGCAGTGCTGGAACAGCAGCAGGGCTGAGGGTCCAGGCATTATACTCAAATGTTTGGGCCTCTCTTGATGGGGAAAATTAGTCAAACAGGGCTTCAAAAGCTCTAGCGGTTACTGTAGCAGAGACAGATTGACTCCATGGGGCCGCTGGTCCGTCCCGAGCCCTTGAGGGAAGGGAAGTCAGGGGGTTCCCTGGGAAGCAGATCAGGTATCGGGCTGGTGCGAGGCCCAGGACCTTTATGAGCTCATAATAATGACATTGAGGCGCCTGAGACCAGCTCTACCTGCAGAGAGCACCAAAAGACACAAACCAAAGCATGGGAAGAAACAAAGCTCACAATAAATGTGATGTATCACAAAGTGGGAGCTTGGATAAAACAAAACATGACTATGAAAAAGGATCCTGTCCCTCTTAATGTGTGTAATATTTCCTATGAGGTGACTTTGTGATAATATTTAAAACACTAATATGAAGAATGGCCCCATTTTTCTCATATGCTTTGGGTCTTGGGTATTTGCTATAATAACAAAGATTGTCGTGTTATCACATATAGCATTTCTTTTTTATAGTTTTTCTTCTTTTTTTATTTTATTTAAGCAATAACAGATACTTCAAAGTGCTACAGCAGCTAGAAACTAACAATACAAACACTGGAGAGGTTAGGATTGTATAAATGAGTCTTTCTTCTGAGAAAAATATTGTCAAAGAGGTCCACCAAACATGCGACATCAACTTACCATCTTTATCTGAAAGTAAAAAAGCAGCCGTCTGAGAAGGCCACTGACCTTGAGGTAACTGTTCCCACAACTTACATGTTATTTTGAGTAAAAACATGTAATTTCCAGTCTTACTGAGTGAGAAAAGAGCAATAAATACATTTCTGAGGTATTTTAATGTTCACACTCTTACAATGGATTTAAAAAAAAAAAAAACATAAAAAAACAACAACTTGGTAATGTGGCATGTCACACGCAAACCAAAACACAAATTCCAATCACAATTAATTTAGCAATGAGCTACTTTTATTTGGTCTTCTACAGCTGAAAAAGAACAATTGAAGTTTTATTTTTATTTAACAACAGCATTTTTAAAATACACACTACCATTCAAAAATGTGGAGTCAGTAAGTTTTTTATGTTTTTGAAAGAAGCCTCTTATGCTCACCAGGGCTGCATTTGCTTGATCAAAAACACAGTCAAATGATAACATTGGGAATTATTATAAAAATGTAAAATAACCGTTTTCAGTTTCAATAAGCTTTAGCATCACTACTCCAGTCTTCAGTGTGACATGATCCTTCAGAATTCAGTCTAATATGTTGATTTGGTGAATGTCGAAAACATTATGCTGCTTAATATTTTTGTGGATTTTTTTTTTTTTTCAGGATTCTTTGACAATAGAAAGTTTTAAATATAAAGTTCAAAACACCATCATTTATTTAAAATAGAAATAGCTGTAACATTTGAAATCTTCACTGTCAATTTTGATCATTTTAATAATAGTTAAAAACATATAATAATAAATAATAATAATAATAATAAAAATACTGACCCCTAACTGTTGAATGGGAAATATGTAATGTATATATTTTGGTAAATTTCTTCCAGCATGGAAAAATTAAAAATTTATAAATGAAATTAAATGGTGTATGGTTATCATATAAATTTAACAGATAATAGTTACTTCACTCTTTACACGAAAAAAAATGCAATATTATATTACATAATGCATTACCCCGAAGACTGATGAGTCATTGACTATTTCCTCTGATGTCTGTGATATTATTTTTGCAAAGCACCGGTGAATCAGGGATTACTGCGGAAGCTGGCAAACCACACATTATCTAACATTGAAAACATCCACTGCTTTGCTAAGTCCGATGAGACTGAAAAATTTAGGACAAGTGAGCTCATCAGCCAGTCGTATCAGTCAGTGCTATTTTTCCCACGTCTCACGCCTCTCCCTCGATGGGTAAACTGCGATTAGCATCACACACACACATACAATGAGAGTATCAGCGTTTTCCCAGCACACTCACTCTCTCCTGCTCAGCACTTTGTGAGAGGTCCCCGTGAGATTCTCACACAGCAGTGCTCTCTGTCATCCTACCCCTCCACAGCCACTCTCGCTCTCTTTCTCTTTCTCTTTTATGTTTGCCTACAGTATCGCTTCCCAGTGGCTTCATTCTTCCCCTTGTGCCACATTGGTGGATGGCGTCCCCTGTGACCACACAGATACTTCAAATCACAAAGCCCATCCGAAACTCAAAGTAGCTGACTTGAGAGAAAAACGAGAAGACATGAGCCAAAAAGAACACAACAAACAAACAAAATCAAGCAGTCTCGACTCTGTTAATTGGTACTGTCCCGGGACGCTGTTCTCAATGCTGTTGCAGATCCACCCCCATGTCCTCTCAGAAACTACAACCCCATTTAATATACAGACAGATCTCCTCTGTCTCACAGGGTTGGCTGTAAAGGCAGTCACTCATTAGCAGGTACTCAGGATAATAGGCCTGGGTCAAAGAGGGAGTTATAGGAAGAGAGTGGAAGTGGTGGAGGGGTGGAAGTAGGACAGGTTTGGGGGCTTCAGCAGTTATGCAAATGAGCCAGTTCAGATAACAGGGCAGTACAGACACCAATTAGCACAATAGACCAGTCTCAGTTATTCTGGGCTGTTTGATGTTATACTGTTTTACGAACTAAGCAATAAAACAGATGCCCCAAAAACACAGAGACTGTTTCCCTCTTGGGGTCTGCGGTTTTGGAAACTATAGCATGACTGGGCAACATGTGGTTCTTGTTAGGGGGACAAATAGACATGAAAACAAACAGATCAAGAATTCATTTTGGAGCTTGTTGCAGTTAATGAGAGTCTACAGGGGTTTTGTGTTTGAAGTTGTCGCTCACTTACCAGCGCTGAGGCTTTTGACGCTTTGGACAATTACTTTCGCACTTGTAGGTATGACTCGTGTGGCCTTCATCATCAACCTGAAATGGTGTTTAACTACCACACTTCTGTGCCACACACCAGTTTAGTTTGAGGCCTTCCCATCCCAAAACCTGTGCTGAGCTTTCACACCAAACTGTAGGATTGACACCACGTTCAACACTCATAATCGAGCTACAGCAGGGTTTAAGTCAAGCTGCAGTCTTCCTGTGTCTGTTCAAGTATACAAGACACAGTTTGTAACCAAATACATTACGGATTAAATATTCGTCACACATCATTTCTGTCTTTTAGAGCTAGAACACAATGCCAAGGCCAACATAGACAAAAAAAAATTGTATACATGCCGAACAAGGTCAAGCTACAATCGCATGATCTTGGTCTGTTATTCTGATTTGTAAAAAATACTGCAATTGACTGATATGACTATAGGCCGGAATCCAATTCACAACTTTTGCCCAGATTTTTCTCTGCATTTACTGTATGGAGGAGTCGACACTAGTTGCCAAAACTTAGAACGAGTTGACATATTATGGGCAGTCAGACTTGACAGATTTCACAGAAAATCACAAAGATGATGGGCACAAACTTTGATTTTTTTTTAAGGTTTCAGATTATAAATCCTTCTAGTCAGAGGAGATCAACCATATTTTGAGACATTTTAGGCTCTAAACAAAACATTGTTTACATTTGTCATTATCTTTTAGCAAACAATGCGCATGTTTTTGCATGAGTTTGTTGTGTTCGGAATGACTCAGTCTTTTAGTATATGAAGCCCAGGTTTTCTTTGTAACCATTTACAAATTCAGCAAGTGTATAATGACTAGTGTTTGAAACTCTGGTCAAATATTAAAAGTCATGTAGTGTTTTCCAACCAAGTGTTTTCAAGTGTTTCCAAGTGTTTATGTGACATTAAGTGAAGAAAGAATTACTATTTCAGTCTGACTGAAATCTGACATTTCAAAGTGCATGTAAGCACAATTAATGAGGCTGTGTTAAACAACACAAATACACCACAGTTCCCCTGAGCACTATTCATCCAGGTCAAAATTTAAATATCAACAGTAGCTTATCTCTCCATTAATTACCTTTGAAAGCTCCATGAGATCCACATAATGAGATCTCTTGATATTCTCCCAGAGGAGCCATCTCAGCATTCCCAAATGCCATTTAGCATTCAAATACCCAAAATGGGCTGGAGAAAAGGTAATTCACCTCAACAGCAGTCACCCCACCCAAAACCCATAGCTGCAATATCCCATTGTTTTCAATGAAAACAAAGGAAACTGTTCAGCATCTCAGTACCCAATGTAAGGCCATTTTAAGCTACTTGCTACAATGCAAAAGTATAGAATTCCAAGCATTTAAGGAATAATCAATATGTATAGAGATGCAAATGTGGTCACAACAGCATCATTGCATAGACCAGATCAGATGAAACATGGGAGAGGAATGAGATCAGTGAACCCAATTACAATAGGACATGTGGTTACATCATAACAACTGGCAGTGTTCTCAAAACCAAAAGGTGGGGAAACCCGACAACTTTAAGCCCACTCGTATTTGTGGCTGGAATGCGATGGGAGCTTCTAGCAACAGGCCTATTGGCATGCAGCAAGCCATTAGAATGAGAATAGAGGCCTGATGAGAGAGACCTACAGTAGTGCTTTAGAGCTTAATGGGCTCCGGGCAGCACAGAAACATGCCTCAGTTTTCAATGGTTGGCTCATTGTCCCGCTCAGCAAGGTAGTGGCAGGCCACAAAGGGGAAGGGTATAGGTTGAAGAGAACTCTTTCAAAGAGGCTGATCCAGAGCCTGATTCACCCACAAACAGCAGCGTCCTTGTCCCAGCACCACTGTTCCAGCACTATACAAAGAGGGCCAAGCGGTTCCTTTCCCATCGTTACACCTCCCACTTCTTCCTCAAACTGTAATCAGCTACAAAATGTTACTGCTGACAGGTTGGGGAGATGATTTGCGTCTGCTTCTTGTATGTAAATCTCACATATGGTTCAAATGCTGCTCAAAACTGTAGTTCTAAGTAGTTATGCAGTAAATTATGTAGAAGAATGAGTAGTTAATTAAACTTTTCTTTGTGATTGCTTGGTGTTTTGTGTCAGGGGCATATTTAACATCACTTATCACTACATTACATACATTGAGCATTTGTGGTTGAGGACAAGCCCGGACTAGCCAGGGGTGCAATCTGACCCCCCACTGCTACAGAAAGGCCATTTAATCCATTGCTAAATTTCCCATAATCCATTTGACATGGTGGAAACAAAGCACAAGTTACAGCAACAACAGCTGGCATTGTGACACAGACCCTGGCTTCCAACATCTGCAATTCTCAGAATAACAAAATTAAGTCTCTTCTGAAGGATTGTAGGATCTGGAGAGAATGACGAGCGAATCAGAGGCTTGGATGAGCCCTGAGAAAACAGACAATGTTTATTTGTTAAAGTTGGAAAAGAAAAAAAAAAAGATGCGCAAACCCAAGTCATCCAAGTGCATTTTCTTGTTCACGAATATTTATTCCAAAGCTGAAATGCGCTGTGTGAGAGAAGGACATAGTGTATAAAAAGGGCAGTGGCAGAAGCCAACAGCTCTGTTTATTCTCCCAGCATGGCTGTGCTAGCATTGATAGGATTACAGGTCACACCAGAAGTGAGAGCCAGGGGACTCCACGGCCCTTCAGAAGCTGCATTATATTTCCCTGCCTGGGATGCAACCGTAGAGGATATGCGCTGCAGGATTTATAGCCCAAAAAAGACAAATAAATAAGGAATGTTTTCCCTTCATCTAGCTAGAGCACATAGATACTTTTTCCATCAACTGAAATAGATTTTACCCAGATGGGACGAATATATTTTCATTATCACTGTGCACTTACAACCATAGGAATATCATCCAGGGCCATCACTGTCTGGAATCTCATTTCATCCAAGAGCTTTGGAGAAAGATAAAACAGAGACCTGGAAAACAAGAAAGAATGAAACAAGACAGTAAGACATTAAAGCTCCAAGGACAGATTCGAACTTGGAAGGACTTGGTGCTTGCATAACTCAATTGAACATTTCACAGATCCCCATTAAATATGTCAAACGACCATGACCGCTTCTCAAAGAGCCATTTTTTCCCTTTTAGTTGAGGAAAGAGATGACTATATGTCATGTATTGTATTCGATATTTGAAAGTTCTGTTTCGAAGCTGGCCAAAAGGAAGAAATTATCCCAAAAAAATCAAATAGACCACCAAAAGACGTACTACAGGACACATACTGTAACTCCAGATGATTGTAATACAGATAAATGTTCCATTATGTGGATCAGAATAATAAACAGGAGACTGTATGCTGACAGACAACCGCTAACTATCCCACTATATCCTTGTATGCCCATTGTACCTCATAGCCGTCATCCTCTCATACAGCTGTTGTGAATTTAACCTCCATCTTCAAAGAATCTGTCCAATAGTTGGAGGGTAAGGAAAAGACAGAAATGAATAAAAAATAAATATGGAACGGATGAAGGAAGGATGTGCCTTTATCAACATGATGGCGTTGTACCACTCCGAACAGACCGCTCTCATTACCCAGAGTATCTGTGTTTGTAGTTGTGGGTATAAAGATCAAAGCGAGTCAGTTTGCATTAAGGGAACTGTTTAAACTGAACGGTCAGATAAGACAACTCTGTCCTCAAATACAGCTAACATGCTGAAATTGCTTTGTTTACCCTATGCAAACATTCAAATCCCAAAACAAACAGTTGCGCCGAGCCTTGAGCTTGAGTTTTGGCAGGCGGGAAAAGGGGATGTTCAGACAGGGCACGTCCAGTCTCATTTAACAAGGATGCCAGCCACACTCATTGAAATGTTGTACCTCGCCTTTGTGCTACACACATTAAAGTCATTCTATAAATAGCATAGCAGTAATCATATCCATTTCTCTGAGATTCTCCATCATCCTGCTCCAGATGCCACGGCGGGGCAGCGGGAATGGGGTTGCGTTTATTAGCAGGATCACTGGGCATTCTTGTGGGGAAGTGGGTTGAGCTTGGATGGGAGATTTCATTTAATTGGAATTCAGCGGTAACATCTTTAGATGGGGAAGGATCCGGGCTGTGGTATGGAGGGCAGAAGGGGGAGCCTATTTTTGAGAATAAAAGAGGGGTTGGAAGAAAAGAAACTTTTTTTCTCCCCTTTTTTGTTATCCGTCAGAGGTGGAGGAGGGGGAATGGGGTGACTGGAATGAATCTGGGATACAAGCGGAACTTTCGCATTGTGTGTGGTTTAGTCCTGCTTTTTATTGCACAGATTGTCTGAGGAGTCCGACAAGGGGCCTGCCAGAGTGTTTCTCCATTCCAGAGTAAAAAAAGGGGAGGTTGACCCCTCTGCCTGGTTTCTTATACACGTTTTAACACATTTTTTTTGTTAGCTGCTTCAAAAGATTAACAAAAGATGCTGTATGTCTGTTAGCAGCAATGCAAAGTTAGAAGCTTTGCGCTTTGTCTTGGACCTCTTAATAATTATCTCTGTTATCAAAAAAAAACAAAAAAAAAAACATCTCAGCTGTTCAACCTGTCTCGGAAGTGAGGACTTAAATGTAGTGTCTGACTGCTGCTTGTTTTGAAAGCAAGCTGTTGAGAGGGCTAGAAGTAGGATGTGAAGCATTTAAGTCTGTCACCAGCAGTTGGCGAGCTGTCAGCTGGAAGTCATGGCCAGGGTCGTGCTCCCAGCTCTACAGGCTCTTCACCACAGAAGAGGCACCATTTTAAGACAAGCATAAGGAACATGCGGTTGTTTGAAGGCCTCACGAGGTCAGCTGCCATAGATTGACTGGAGCGCACCATCATTGTGAGCTTGATTTGAATGTTGACATTGAGTCTAAAGGCGGCGTCCTATGTCAATAGTCTTATTTTCAGAGTTAAATCTAAGGCAACAACAACAACAACAACAACAATAATAATAATAATAAATACATTAACAAACTGATTTCTGTTTGTGGAACAATTTTTGCATTGTGACAGTCAGGTTCTGGTAAAAAGTGTTCAAATCATTATGTTTAAAAATACATATTTCATCTATTTAACTATAATTATTGTCATGTTTACTTTTTAATGAGAAGTTAGTCATAAATAATAACATTTAAAGTCATTCAAAAAGTGCAATAAACTCATCTTAAGCTGTAATTGACTATAAGACAGCAATAAACTTTCTCTTCAGTTCTTAGCCTTTTAATTTACATCTTCATTTTCCTCATGCAAAAAAGGCCAGAGAAATGTTAAAATCTGTACTACACTTTCTCTCTCCCTCTTTCTCTCACACATTCACACGCATGCACGCACACACACAAAGATTTTTAGTGGGAAATATAACCCCATTAATGTATACTGTATAGGCCTATATGCTTACAGAAACATTTTAAAATTAATTAAATCTGTGCTACACTTTTTTTTTTTTTTTTTTTTACAAATAATAATAATAAACAAATAAAAAATAAACAAAAAGGTTGCAACTTAAAATAATTACATGTTAAACATAAGACTTTAAATAAATAAATAAATAAATAAATAAATAAATAAATAAATAAATGTTGTTTCCATCAAAAACTGATACACAAATTTAGGCCTAGACAATTTTGTACAATTATTTTCAGCCCTGCTCCTGATAATGCAAAACATGCAATTAAGAATGATTATAGCACATGCATACATAGTTTGTTTAATAAGAGCATGCACTTTGAAAATGTTTACGCCTGTTTGTGCACTTCACCCTCCCCCCTCTTTGTCCCTCGCCTGCTGTCCTTTAACGCGTCCTCCCACTCTCTGCGGTTCCCACAGCACACTAGCCATCAATGCCCCGCCCCCTGGGCGTGACCAACGCGGTGGGCAGTTTATAGAACCCCCTCCGAGTTACAATGAGGAGACTCTCTCAGCGCTACTATGTTGCAGTCGGATGACACGCTTGTTTTTTAGAGTAGGCTATCGGAGGGAGGTTTAGGTTAATGCTGTGTATATCACAAAGAGAGCGTCCTTCTCTTAGAGTTTAATGAACATGTCGAAAGCGTACGGCAGAAAATCTGTGTTCTCCCTCGCGGGGGCAACCGTCACCTGTCTGGGGCTGCTGTTATTTCTGTCTCAGCATCAGCGGACTCAGATGGACGGGATGCAGAACGAGAGTGAGGTCGGCTTGCGCTCGCTCCAGAGTCTGGGGGAATCCGAGGCTGATGATGGAGCTCAGCCTGAGCAGAATGGAAAGAAAGGATTCTCTGCCTATTTTTCCAAGCTGACCCGCAGCAGGAGGGAAGCGGTTAAGCCCACCGAGGCGTCCGGAGCGACGACAGACGCGCCGCCTGCTGAGGACATCAGCGCGGATGACATCTTCATCGCAGTGAAGACCACTAAGAAGTTTCACCGGTCCAGACTGGATCTACTGCTGGACACCTGGATATCCAGAAACATGCAGCAGGTATGTCTGTTTGCACTGTTACAAACTGTTTGCAACAACTTTGCATAACTTGTTGCACACTTTGGTTACATATTTTACCAGCCGGAAACAAAGGGGATGTTTTTTCGTGATATTAATGATAACAAGTGGGCAGTGTCTTTCCGCTTCAAACCACCTTGCCCTACTTTATAAATAAACTTTGACACTTTTTTACTATGATTTTAGTTCATATTAATATTCTTCCGAGTGTTTGAAATCCAGTTACAGTTTGCATTACTGTCTATTAAATTATAATATAGTTCATTTAAATAGTATTAATTGGAGATGGATCAGTATTGCTTTTCACAACCAATACATAATGTTTGTTTAATTGGCGATAACAAATGGATACATTTAAATGTAGCTTAACTATTTTATTATTCATTAATGCAATTTCACATATGCATTTGTTTCAGTCTAAATGGTTGCAAGTTTATTGTCCTCTTACATTAAGCCACTTGTGTACCTGTAAACATTGTTGTCTCCTGTTCAACACAGTGGTATAATGGTATTCCTCTTTAGAGATCCTCTGAATGATTGCATTTATTAGTATACATGTTATTAAAGAACCGATTAAGTAAATTAATGTGTGGAAAAAAAACAAATTCAAATGTTGTACATTGTTATTAAGGGACCAAAAATCCATTTATATCTGCCTGGCATATTGAAAAGCACATTATTAAACTCAGATTCACAGTGCTGTCTGTAGCAAACGCTGTGCTGCTCAAAGAGAGATGGGTGGCTGTAAGTTCCCCCCTCTCTCACCTCCTGCTCCATTGTTTGTGGTGTCCCCGTGAATACGCCAGGGCTAAGGATGCATCACAGCAGCGGCTTCAGAGCTGTCCCCTTCTCAGCACTAACAAAGCATCTTTCTGAAGGGGGAAAGAAAAGCTTTGCCAGCCCCTTGTCTCCCACTCTCCATGGGAACTGGGGATCTAGAGCAGAGGCTGGGTCAAGCTACCCAAGCGGTGGGAAAAGAGAGTCTTCGTTATGGAGATGCTGGGGGCACAAAGGGACAGCATCTATAGGCAAGGGAAGGCTTTTCAGCAGCATGCCGAGTGGCTCACAGTATGAAAATACAGCTCTGAGAAACAGGCCTCTTTTGCAGCCAGCACAAAAGCACTCTCGGCACATCGACAGCAGTGAGCGCAGAGCAGTCAAAGTGATTTTATCCACCACCTAGAGTAGTTGCTCATACATTTTGCAAAAGTCTGTTTAATTTGCCTCGGGGCTCTGTCACAATCTGTTTCCCTCACACCTTAGACAAGAGGGGTTTTATTATTATCATTTGAATATGATACAGCCATAGCAACACTTTTAGATGCCCGCAGCGTCTCAGTACAAAGAACATTATGTTTGTGACGTTTCTGTGAATATCAAAGCATGTGGAAAGTGGAAATTTAAATCAGACCACTTTAGCCTCTGTACTCATTCAGTCAGCTCAGATTTGTCTTTCGCTATCCAGCTAAACTGATATGACCACTACAGGCTATAGGCGAGACTGAAAACTAAGACTAGGTTTGCTCAGTACAGGAGTTGATGGAAGTTAACCCACAGAAGAGAGAGTTAACAGCAGGGATTAATAGCAGCAGCTGGTGGGGAGCAGCGCAGACATAAAAGACCAGCGCAGCCCAGAATACAAGGGGGAGTTCTTGGAGAATGAGTGCCAGGTGGCTGGGTCTCAAAGAACAAAAGATGGCTGTAATGCCAGCTATATGAGTCCTCACATTCTTAACATGTGCACACAGAGAGCCGCACTCAAAATAATTTCTACATTCATCCGTGCAACACCTGAGTACGTTAAATCCCAGTTATTGTCACCTGAACGGCCGGGGATTATCCCAAGGACTCCGGTGTACTGTTTGGCCACTTGCCACAATGGCTGGCACCAGACAAGTGTTTCAGCGGGCCAGGCATTGTTAGACCCACAGCATGGGAACTTTGTCACATATGTCAAGTGAGATGATGCATGACCGACACTGTGAACTTGTTCATAGGGGTTAGAAACTTGTGTAGGAAGGATCTTTCCATCTCGCTTACCTACTTCAGGTGCTGCCTTGACGGGTGATGAACAGCTCGCTGTCTTGGGCTGTTTACATGTAAACACTGAGAGCAGATCCAATCTGTGTCTGCTGTTGACACTCATGGCAGCCTGTGGCTCTTCTTGGTGGGAAACTGTCTTGTCTTTGTTTAGAGTTAGTCACGGTCAGCAAGAAGCTCCCCTAGCTTAGTTAATACACTGGAATTATCAGTATTTTTCTAAGAGAATGAAACCCTATAGAGCTCTGTTGCTTTCTGATTATTAAAAGCATGCTTTGTAATTGTCTTGACTTGATGAGTCAGGACTCTTGAATAGTGTTATTCTTTTCAGTCAGATCTGCTCCATTTTGAATTGTTTATGCTGCAGCTTCTGGCTTCCGCTGTTTCTCTAAATTTCCCCCCTGGAACAATGCAGCTTCCCCAGCGAGAGAAATTCACAACAATGAGAGAATAGCCTGTGCTGCGGCTGCGGTATCCGGTGTCCAGTTACACAGAATGCCATTCAGATCAAATGCACACTTGCTCAACGCAAATGAAGTGCCATGACCAACCTCATTATCTCTATCTGAAATACTTAACTGCATAACTGCTCTCTGTTTGTGGCAGTAGTTTCTCTGGGTTGAAGACAAGACAGTGAAAGCAGAGCAGGTCTGTTGTGGCACGAGTCTGTGCAAGTTTCTGGTCTCTGATTGGCACAGGTAGAGGGAGCAGGGCTGTTTGGTGTTTAATAGAGGGAGTAACATCTCTCTACTTCCTTCCCGGGTAGAAGGAGACAGACAGCCAGGCTCCACGCTCAGCCTGCTCTATGCCAGACCTTCCTTTGGCGGGGTAGGAAGCCCTACCAATCTCTGCCTGCTCAAACAACCAAACCCTCATCCTTTCTTGTGTGCTGGGAAAACTGCATTTTGAAGAAAAGACTTGACATTTATGAAAGAAACCACAAAAGGGTCACTTTGGCTCACATTATCTTCAATAAAAGGGAAACTGAGAAACAAAGCCATGTGCCACGAGAGGCCTCTCTTAGTTAACCACTGCAGCTGTATGCAAATCCAGGCAAACATATTTGGGATTTACCCAGTGACAGCTTTACCCACTCCTCATTGTCTCTGTGCACAGGGACAGTGGGAGCAGGGATGGGGGTGAGTGGCCACACACACACATTGTAATGCACTAATCAGGTCTGAGGTTTCTCTCTCTGTCAGTGCCCAGTCTGCCTTGGCAGCTGCCTGTGTGATTAGTCTGTCCTTTCAGCGGAACTCTGCGCAAACAGCGCCAACCTCTGATCCTTTACCCGGTCCAACCGCCAGCCCTCCCTGAACAAACATCGGCCTTGGGCCTCGGCCCCGGCCCCAGAGTGCTGCGCTAAACATCTGCTCAGAGTTTGTTCTGCAAACCAATCAAACATTATCTGGCAATGTTTGAACATTCAAAAAAATGTGACTGTGAAAAGGGGGTATGAGTCCACGTGTGTGCGTGCTGGTATTTGAAAGGAAACAAAAAAACGAATTCACTGTTGAGATAAAGATCACAAAACAGCTGAAGCTCATAAGAGAAGAGTTTTGTAGCGTAGGTGTACATGTTCAAGGCCAGTTGGGCGTGGACAGGTTGACCTGTTCAGACACGTGGCTGTGATAAGGCGGCGGGTGGCAGGTGCTGTCTCACCTGAGGTGGAAAGCAAACAGGATAACAGTAGTGCATGGCCAGGGGCACGCCGCCTTTTCATCAGTCTGTCTGAGGCGTGTGGCGGCGTCTTCTCAAGGGCTCCTTTGAGCCGGGGCTGCCGCCTCGCACCTGCTCTGTCTTATCTTCCACAATGAGCTCCTAATCCCACCCCTTCTATTTTAACGTTAACAAAACCCTGAGGGGTTAGACGTCAGTGAATGCACAATAAGTGTGAATGTATATTCATCAATTGGAGAATGGGACCTGGTGCTTCTTTCTATTCTTACAGATGACTTGACCATTCCTTCTTGGGACATGTCTGAAGTGGATAGAGGGATGAGGAATGGAAAGACTTGGGAGGTGGTCAGGGGCAATGGAATGGGGGTGGAGTGTTGGGGGCGGTGGGGGTAAGTGGGGTGGTCTGCTCCCTGCTTTGTTCTGGGCCTGGGATGCTTTGGGGTGTGGAGCAGTTGCCATGGAGAGATTGACAACAAGAACAAGAGGCCTTTATTTTGGGGGGTAGAGTTTGGCTTGTTTAACTTGCTGAGTTTTCCATGGCGTAAAACCCAGACAATGGTTACTAATCAGTCCGCTTGGAATAAATAGACACATGATTCCAGTTTGGATTGCGCCAATTCCTGTTTCGTCTTTGCTCTAGTGCAGTGATTCATTGATGGACTTGTGTGACTTCATTGATAGAGCTAACCGGGTTTTGTCTTGTTTTTGCAGACATATATCTTCACGGATGGCGAAGATGAAGAACTGAAGAAGAAAATCGGTGAGTGCAGCTTCCTCAAGCGGCAGTCACAAGACATTCCCACTTTGATATGCACATAGTTTGGACTCAGCCTTCTAATCCTCTTAAAAACATGTGGTTAGCTAAAGGAAGCTGGGCTCTTGGGGGAAGATGGTATTAGGGCGCGTGCAGAGTCACCTGATCTCTTAGATAATGGGGATTTCTCAAGTGATAAACATAAGTGGAGTATTATGTGAGCATTGACCAAGTATCTGTCCTCTTGTCCACACAGGAAGCAACGCCATCAACACCAACTGCTCTGCTGCCCACAGCCGCCAGGCTCTGTCCTGCAAGATGGCTGTTGAGTATGACAAGTTCATAGAGTCTGGAAAAAAGTAAGCATTGCATGATTACGGTCATGTTGTAAATACTTGTTTTAGTGTCAAACCAAACCATATAGGATGTTCTAATGATATCGCTGTCTGGTTTAGGTGGTTCTGTCATGTGGATGATGACAACTATGTGAACGTGAAGACACTGGTGAAGTTGCTGTCCAACTACCCTCACACTCAGGACATGTACATTGGGAAACCCAGCTTGGACAGGCCGATTGAGGCCACGGAAAGACTTGGGGACAAGATGGTAGGTGGTCCAAAATATCCTCACTTTATATATATATATATATATATATATACACATACACTGGTTGTAAACATTAAAAGGAGCATTAGGAATAGAAACTGATGCTTTTGTTTCTCCATTGCAGAGACCTGTGAATTTCTGGTTTGCTACGGGAGGTGCAGGCTTCTGTATCAGCCGTGGGCTAGCTTTGAAGATGAGCCCCTGGGCAAGGTGCAAAAAACTCTCAACTATCCTAATGCAGCATATTCAATAAGAGCATATTCAATGTTTTAAGATGCTTCATGTTGACTTACTTTACTATTTTTATGGCAGTGGTGGCCATTTCATGAACACTGCCGAGAAGATCCGTCTTCCTGATGACTGCACCATAGGCTACATCATCGAGTCAGTTCTTGGGGTCCCTTTGACCCGAAGCAGCTTGTTCCACTCACACTTGGAGAACCTGCAACAGGTGTCCAAATCAGAAGTACACAAACAGGTGAGGAACTTGATACAGGCACTTTTTAGTTCTGTAAAATGCAGTATAGTTGTACTAATGCAGTGTTTCGAATCATTTCATTTAGATTACACTGAGTTATGGAATGTTTGAAAACAAGAGGAATATCATCAACATGAAAGGGGCTTTCTCTGTTGAGGAGGACCCATCCAGGTAAAACAAGTTCTACACACTCTAGATCCCATTTGGATTTTGCTCTTACCTACATTTGCGTGCATGTACAAATCTAACATCTATTTTTTATTCTCTCTCAGGTTTAAGTCAGTGCACTGTCTGCTGTACCCAGACACTCCGTGGTGCCCTCCTCAGGTTGCCTATTAAGGTGACCGGCTCCTCTGTTGTATCCTCGTCCCTCACTGCCTCGGTATCTGAAAGGCATGAGGGACCAGTGTGGTATTGGGCCATGTGGCTGCTGCGTTTACTCTGCAGTGGCGCATGGCCTTCCGTGGTTATACTGGGCTGCTGTGCGGCCCGCCTTTAAACAGTTCCTTCCTGCCTGGTGCCTGACCTTCCTGTCCAACTCAGACATTATGAAGGGCCTGGCTTTCAGAAGGACACTTTTAGCGCCAAGCTTTGCAGGCAATCAACTGTGCTTTATGTGATTACTGTTGCTTGTATCCCATTTGCAATTCTCATAGAATGTAACTTTCTAGTATACCCAAGCCTTTTGCCAGCTTTATATGCTTAGTTTTAAATTCTAATTAGCAAATTAGCGCATACTTTATATTTTATTCTCTCCAAATGCCGTTCAGGATGTTCCTTCCCTCAGGTTTGATTTAATGATTGAGTTCTTTAAAATATTCAGAGGAAATCAGTAACATGGGTGCTTTATTATCTAGTTCTAAAGGACTCCGGACAAAATTAATGAGATGAAGGTTCACTTTTTTGCAAATTGATTTCTTTTATGTCAGTGTTATTATAATTATTATTGTTATGAGTTTTTTATGACATTTAGTGCTGGCAATAGGCAAATTTTTCCAAATATGCCATCAGGTAATTTTAATCTGTGGTGTATGAGGACTGAGCACTTTTCTCCCTAAATCCTCTGGGCATTTTATGCCGATTGAGCTGTTATATCTTAAGCTGTGTAAAAATGTTTCAAGTGCCCAAATTTTTAGATCTTTATATTATTTAACGCCAATGCATTCACACAATCTTGGCAGATAGATATGAGATTTTTTGGCATGATTTATTATTATAATTTTTTTAGCTTTGCTCAAAGATGTACTGAAGTGGGAGTTGCACAGCTTGGTTTAAAATACATGTTGGTTGCTCAAGTAAAGCATCTCCTAGCAATCTCTTAATGCCGTTTACTCTTTTGAATTGGCACCAGGGCCACTGTCAACACAATGTACATTGTTAAAACAGATGGCAGCTAAAGTTTAAGATGTGTTTATAGCACAGATCTGACTTCTCTGATCTCTTTTGCACAGACTGGTCTGGCTTAGAGCCACAGTTTTCCCCATTCCTTCACGGCTGACAGTTGGACATCACTATGCCAACTATACAAAACATGTTAAGTGAGAGCTTTACATGAGCATCAACAGTGATCCTAACAGAGTTGCAGTTTCTCTATGAGAATGACCCATATTGGGTGAGCCTGTATAGTTTATTTTAAAGCAGTATTTATGTACTGTGCCGTTTCAAAACAATTGTATTTGTACATAATTGTTTAGATATTATATGCATTTGGTCACCTATGGATCAGGCCTTGTTCTGATGATTCCTCTAAAAAGTTTTTGTAATGCTCTGTATTTTGCTAATGGCTGTAATTTATATTCCAGTATCTGGATTCTTTGTTCAAATGTTGTCCTCTCAGGGATCACAATCCTGATATTGTTACCATGCGCCACCTTGGTAATTCACCATTCAGCTTTTGAATAAAGCAGCATATTCGCTAAGAAACTTTCCTGCACTGTTGTTTGTTTTCTTTCAGCTGACATACTACATACATATTTCAACAACTAAAACCTACAACACATACAAAACTTAAATTTTAGCCCATTTCTAACACAAATGTATCATATCATTAATATAGACCACAAGCCACAATGAAGGTATGGTGATCGGGGACTGATGTAAAACATTTTCTTCCATTGAGTAATCAATGACATAATTTTCTTTTTTTTTTTTTTTAACTATCCCTTTCAACAACATCTAAGACAAACAGCGAAAAAGGACACACTCATTACTATAGTGCAACACAGGCGACTTGCATCAATCATTTGGAGTAAAATCATTGCCAGACCGCGGAGGTTCAGAGGCCAGTGTCTCTTACTCTGTCAAAACTGTTGTGAACTGTTACTGAAGCATGCAAGCAAAACAAACTCGGCCTCTCGTGGGTTTCCAGGGCTGGCACTGACCCGTTCTGTGTTGCTTGTTGTATTAATGAAACACACTTGAAAGTTTAGTCTCACACACACATAATTTATTATTCTACAAGAATTGCCATGGGAAAGGACATTTCCTTACTACCGGGCCTTTCAACACACTATATAGTCATGTCATTTGAGGCCTGGAAAATATAGTGGAAAGCAAGGTAAATTGTCAATTGTCGATCATAACTGCATTACACATTTTATACGACACATTTGGGGATATAGAGTGGCAAGTGCTATTTATATGGGAATAGTCTGCCATACTTCTTATTTTTTTGGCCTGGTCTGGTCTCATTGAAAAAGTTAACAGAGGAAGAGTATAATGTGCATGCTCTTTATAGTCGGAATCAGCAATACGTGCAGCAAAAATGGGAAAAGCCTAGAAATGAACCTTGATTTCTTTCTTTGGATGACTAAATACATTATGAAGACTTGTATTGCTTCAGATAAAAGAATTCCTTCACTTAAACGGGAGGTCAACAACAGAAATGTTGTAAATGTTATTGCAAGATGATACAAATCCTTTTATTCCTTCAACATTAATAACAGGCTCAACCACAAACACTAATTCCACACCCCAATGACACCATTCAATATATTTTTAAAACCACATTTTTTTTTACATTCCAGTCAGATCACAAAGATCTTATAACAAATATAATCATGTTTTGATTAAGTCACATCTGTGCCCGTTTTAATGGTGTGAGAGTTTATATTCTTAAGCTACGGCTGCCTGTTTTGCCATGAGTCTGAGGGCAGAGAAGGGATTTCTGCATTCTCCAGGGTAAGTCTGAGACACGGATCACCCCAAAATCAACCACCACAGCAAAAAGACTTCCTCCAGTGATCCTGAATCATATTTCTTCCCCCCCAAAAACCCTCTTCAAAGACTTCAAACAGTTCATATGTGGCTGCAGATGTCAGAAACTATGTCTGCAAGAGCCGGAGCATCAGACACATATGGGTTTGTGTTTGCTCCCACTGTACTGTAATAAACCAAAGCTATGATTATGGGTGTTCCTCTTGAAGTCTGGGTTCCAGGAAGCCCAACATCTTTTTGTTTTGGTGAAATACTACATTTACATTCAAGGTGGAGAGCGAGACTGAATTATGCAAAGCATTTAAGCAGAGCAGTCAGCCAGAAAGGTAATCTGCCTGGAGGAAAGATAACTGCCTAAATATTACTCAGATAGTTATCAGTTCAAATAAAACTGGTGCCTTGAACCCATCCGTACACAAAACATTACGTCTTCAGTGTGGCATATAAGCAAAGCTGTCAACAAAGTTGCTTTGCTACCATAACCAAAACTACTTGCTTCTGACCATAGTGATCTATATATATATATATATATATATATATATATATATATATATATATATATGGGTGTGTGTGTATATATATATATATATATATATATATATATATATATATATATATATATATATATGTGTAAGTGACACCCAACATCTATGACATTCATCAACTTGAAGGGTTTATTAATGACTCCTGCTAACCACTTAGCTGGCTGGTATGACAAACATTGCAGAAGCAACGTTTAGAAACAGAATCCATTTCCGTTCTCATCCTCGTGCCAAATTCTCATTTGTAATTAAAGCCTTGAGGTCTGTTTTGACTGCTTCTGCGCTGATGCGTGAAATACAGTTGGACCACACAATGTCTGGGTCAGAAAGAGACTGGAAAATGATGCTTCAGTCTAAAACAAAAATCACTCCGAAGATCTCTAATGAAGTCTTGGATCAAAACACAACGATCCCTTCCTTTGACACTTGAAGTTGATGTATCTTGCAATGCCAGTCTCACCTCAGAGAGCCCAACAAAAACACTGAATGTGAAAACATTAGGCCACAAACCACATAGTGGTTTGCCAGACAAATAAATAGCTGCTTGAGCAAAGCAACCGTTGCACAGTTTCTTGGAAGGAAGATGGCAGCACTTCTATTATGAGTAATAGGGCCCTGCTGTCCACATATCTTTATACTTCAAACTTTTCGAACTCTCCGAATTCACTGAAGTGAAAGTGCTTGCAAATTCATAGTGAAAACTTCTGTTAGATATTGATCAGACTGCCTTCCTGCTAATGCTACAATAATAATTCCTCTCATAAAGATGTTACTTTCACTTTAGCATTATTTAAATCTGATTTTGATGTTTTCTAAATAAAAAAAGTGGTGTTTTGCCTGTGTGAAATTCACAGCCACAATGCAAAGTCATTGCTATGCAGTTATTAAGGTGTTCTGGTCATTTCTAGCATGATGTTATGTTGCTATTCGTGTTCTAATCATAGCTTAGAAACATTTTTATGCTGCACTTTCTTATTAATCAGATAAAAGGCGGGGTATTCAATGAACAGGAAACAACAGCAAAGTTGCGCTTGTTAAATTTGAAAGTAAACATTTGAGATTAGCGTGACAGCAGTGGCTAACACTCTGGTCTTCTCTCAGCTCTTTTTTAGAGGCTGTAATTATAGCAGTCAGCAAGCAAGTGCCAGCTCCACAAGTTCTCCAGGCCTCCCAGCCACTGGCCAGAGCTGAAATCCCCATGAACATGTGCTCAAAGGAACTGAGCAACTATCTCCTAATCCAGCTATCAGATATCCTCCACCAAAGAGGCTTTACCTCACAGAGCAAAAATGTCTGTTTCATGGATTCTCACGGAGGGTTATCGAGCATGCTGAGAGACGTCTCCTGGGTGTCCCATGTGCTCAACACTCATTCATTCAGCAGTTCATTTGTCTGTAACTTGGGCTTCTTTGGCAAAGCTGCCTTGATGAACTCTCACCTGGTGACAAGAAACAGTCTGGTAATTTCAAAAGTTTAGTTCCTCATTTCATAAACCAGCACACATTTAAAATAAAACTCCAGGAGATGATGTTCTGCCAGTGGTGAGGGTAAGTGTTATGTGTGATCTCATTCTCTACTTCCCTCCGTCTGCATGTTGCTAGTTACAAGCAGATCTTTCCGACGGCTCATTCTGGAAAATATGATCTTTCTTTGGGACTTTTTAGCCTCCTTTCTTCAGTCTCTGGCATAAATTAACACCTGACTATTTCCAATTGAAACAGAAAGTTTCGTGCACGTCATGTACTAAGATCATTTCCACCAATACTTAAGCTTCTTTTACACATTTACTTAAAATTGCAAATAGCTCAGCAACAATCAAAGAGCTTGAAATCGTAATTAGTTACATC
The DNA here is from genome assembly GCF_018340385.1 of Cyprinus carpio. NCBI lineage: Eukaryota > Metazoa > Chordata > Actinopteri > Cypriniformes > Cyprinidae > Cyprinus > Cyprinus carpio. The sequence goes on along the minus strand of NC_056599.1, from coordinate 19,303,953 downwards.
AAACGATAGCTAAAAAGTTTTTAAAAGTTTCTCCCCAGCACAGTTACAGTGTTAATGGGGAACCTAAACAGAAAGTGAACCTGAAAGAAAAGAAATAAATAAAAGAATCTTTTTATAAGTATTAGTTCATTATTTTTTGAACCAGTTTGTAAGTTAACTGAATGAAAAATATTAAAATGATTTTTATTAATTGAAATAATGCTTAAATGATAATAACAATTATTATTTTATAAAAACAAATATAATTATATATAAATAATATACACACCGTTACCCTATTTTGAGCTTTGACTGCAAAGGGAATTAGAATCAGAAACTCTTTTAGGTGAAAGTGATCTGTTGGTGATTTTTTTTTATGCAAAGCAAGATGCAAATAAGCAGAAACTCAGTTAAACTTACAGATTTCTCCCAGGCCAGGACAGGATGGTGCTTTTAACTGATAAATGCATCTAACACCTTCAGTTTGTTTATCGTCCTGCAAAAGTTCTTGACAGGACAGTAATCGATGATAACAACCAACTGTTATGAGTAAAAACTCAACTGCTGCTCTCCTCAAGGTTTCAGTTTTCGCATTTCGTAACGGACACAACAGACCAAACCTCTTTTAAAAGAAATTACTCATGTTAGCTTTGACTACACAGCTCAACTCTCCTGTCTTTTGGCACAATACTGTTTCGGTGTAGAGCCGGTCTTCCTGCAGTTGAGGTATTTTGGGGTATTCAGGAGCAGCGTGGTGCACTAATGTGGGCTATACCTTGTTAACTTTCTCTTGTCCCTGTGCTGTGGTGCAAGAACACTGAGGTATATAAATCGCAACAGTGAGGGGGAATAAAGCTGACAAAATGGGTAAGAATAGGGCGCATGGTTGAGAATAAATGGTCTTAGATGTTTCTGAATGGTGTGGGTATTAGAGAAGAGCAATGGGAGGACTTTGAGGTTAACTGACAATCAAAGCCAGCACTGGAGGAATGACTGCTTCTCAACACTGCTCTTAAACAAAGGACAGGGCTATTCAGAGTGGCTTGCTCCTTCCTGCTGCTGGTGGAGGACAATGTTAAAAAGAGGCAGTGGGGTGTGAGGAATGGGTTTGCTGACCCCCTGGATACAGCTGCCCCTCTGTATGGATCTGAGGAACCTGTCTTGTTACCATGACTCAAAATCTTGTCCATGAAGATGGAGTATAAGGGGAATTTACACACTAGAAACAGCTCTGACAGAGCATTTGACGGACAGGAGGTGTTTTGATGGTGTGGAAAGAACCTGACTGACCTTCCACCCTCATTGGTTACGGTTGCTAGCTCAAGCTTTACACAACAGCCCACAGAAATGACCTGAGATTTCTGTCAACAGTGTCATTTTCAGTAAAAGTGCTAAAATTGTATTCTATATTCTTGAACATGAGTTGTAACATTGGAATTTTTTTTTGGTTACACTTAATTTCAAGGTGTCCTTGTAACAGTGTAATTATACATTTAAGTACTGAGTAATATTAATTAACAACATGTACTTAGTATGGGTTTGAGTTAGTTAGGGTTAGTCGCATGTCATTTTGCATGATTTACTGTTATTACTAGTGTAACAAAATAAAGTGTCATACATTTCTATCTGATGTTTTTCTTTAAATTGTTAAATTATGTAGTAACGTTATTAAACTTGCAGGGACCGATTTTTAATTATTTTTTTACTTGGTACCACCTTGTAAAAGACCCAGGGAACATTACCGTTACCATATTAATGTACAATTTAGTGTTCGAAACTATTTAAATGCACAGATCACTCATAAACTGACATTAAAAAGAAGAGGGAGGGAAAACAATGGATGACAATAGTAGGCAGTTAGTAAGGTAGGATCAGAATCAGGTCAGTAAAGTTATTTTTATAATCTTTATTTATTTTTGCAAAGGGTCAATTTTATTTACAAAAACCTATCAGTTTTATCGTTGGTTAACAAACTTACATCAGTGTGACAAGCATTATTTCTGTATTAGTTATTTAAATATAAAAAAAAACAAAACTATTTGTTTATATTTGAAATTAGCTTTATTAGCTTTCATTTTCATACCTTCAGTTTAATTTTAGTTTTAGTCATTTAAAATACTTCTGTTGCTTTCGTTTATTTTTATTTAACATTTAAATGTTAATAATTTTAGTCTTTCACCTTAAACTTATTTATTTGCCAAGGTTACTTTTCTAATTTTCATTTAAGTCTTGTGTGTGTGTGTGTGTGTGTGTGTGTGTGTGTGTGTGTGTGTGTGTGAAATATATATATATATATATATATATATATATATATATATAGTTTTATTTTGGATTCATTTCAATTACTGAAAAATGATTTTTAATAGTTTTAGTTATAAGTGAAAGTGGAAGCCAAGCATGGTGACCCATACTCAGAATTCATTCTCTGCATTTAACCCATCCAAAGTGCACACAGTGAACACACACACACACACACACACACACACACACCGTGAACACAACATTTATGTGTCCTTCATCATGCTAAGCTGCGGCGCCCGGGGAGCAGTTGGGGGTTCAGTGCCTTGCTTCAGGGCCTTCAGTGCAAACTCTCTAACCACTAGGCCACGACTTCCCCCCAGACAGCTGAGTTGCGGCAGAAGGTACATTTTAGGTACCCTGCAGTGAGGAGAGAGACGGAGAGAGAGAATATGTGTAAAAATAATTTTCAATCAGAAATTGTTAGCAAATATCACAATTACAGACAACTGCAAGTGGCACGTTGAATAAAAAAAAAAAAAATACACATTAAAAATAAAAAGAGAAAAATATACACATTCTTTCTAAAAAATAATAATAATACTATTACTAAAAAAAAACAAAAAAAAATAATACTTTTTGTATGTGTGTCATGTGATTACTGTTTCTGTCCTTACTTTTGAGTAAGAGTGGAATCTGCCTGTTGAGTTTCCCATACTGACAGCACAACAGAGTTAACATCTGCTTAGAAAGCCCCCAAAAGTTTCCTGAGTAACAGAAATCATTTTCAAGCAGATGATTGCCAAAAAAATACTTCTAAAGAAATCCCACCTATGATCAGAAACAGTGATATATCCACGTCAACAGAAAAGGCCCAACTGAGAAGAAAGAGGAAGCTACTCTAAAAGTGCTGGCATGGAGCCCTGTCTAATAAAAGCAAATCTGCTGGGGGCTTTCACAGGAGCCTGGCATCACCCCCATTTCCATTCACTTAACCACTCCACTGCATTCGCAACGCATTCCTGTGGCCCAACAATAGAAGCCTAACTCAATTTCCAACATAATTAGGCTGAGCAGAAATCCATTTGCGATCCCTGTTATGGAATAAACCTGTGCCACGTTCTATTAGAGGGAAACGGTTCCTGTAACACGTACACAGGCTTTTCATTTGTGGATCGCTAAGATAGTTCGTTTCTTTGATGCCTGTTCACATTTTGAGTCTGTGACATTGTTTGGCTCTCAAAAAATAAACGCTTTACATTTCCACTGACAATGAAAGGAGACAAGCAGGGTGTGCTCAGTGTAAAGATCCCTCTAGTTTGCACTTTGTTTTCCCAGAGGTCCACCCTCTTCCCCTCCACACGCACACAAGCCCATTGAAGCGGCAGCTGCCTGGCGGCTGACAGGAAAGCCACTATAGCGGGTGTCTGTCCTGTTTGTGACACTGACCCCCACGACTGATGACATGGCAGTGAGGTCATAAACACAACACTGTGATTTCTATTTTCCTGTCAGGCCCCAGACAGCATTTAATGCCTTTGCATTTACTATCTTTTGGTTTTAAACCATAAAACAATCTTCAAACTTCAACCAATCCCACAATCAGGGAAGTAAACATCAGGGATTTTCTAAGAATTTCTGGTTAAATGTCATGTCAAACCATCCCATTAACAGATCAAAACAACAAAGGCACATCAAATTCAGTGTGATTCACAGCCATGTAGCTAGCAGCCTAGATGACCAAATCCCAATACTCATCCTTAAACAGCAATATATGATCACCATAATGCTTGTAGTTAGTAACATAATCTATTGGATTACATATAGTAGGTTACACATTCTGATGGCTTATAGATTACTTTTGACTTAACCCTTAAAAATATATATATATTCCACTCTTTGTTGTCAACATAATGAATTGCAGTAAACATCACATTATGCCAAGGTTTCCTGAACTAAGGTTCCTGAAAGAACGGCACAAGGTTTGTGAGACGATGAAAAGCTAATAATTAATTAAATTATAAAAATGGCAAATTAAAATAATGGTGCGATTTCTCCATTTTCTGTGTAATTATATTCACCGGACTAGTGCCTGGTCTGTGCGGTTCCATATAAAACTGAAAAGCTTTCTGAGTGTATAAAAGCAGTGAAAATAAATAAATAAATAATAATAATAATTAGGGCGAATCAATACATAATTAACCATTTACTGCCATCAATTGCATATTATGCTAAATAACATGTAATAATGTTACATATATATGCATTTTTTTTATTTTAGACAACTAAAATACATGAATATATATAGTAGCTAATTATTAAATGAATAATTATTAATGTAATAAAATCCAGAACAGAATACATTAAATTCATCAGTATCAAAGTTTAATACGAAGTAATACCTCCAGTTTTGTTTTGAGTAGCAGGGAATGTACTTTCTATGGAATGACACAATACTGCCCTCTTGTGTTTATATGCTGTAACTGAATCGGTATTACCCATGAGTCAAGGGGAGTCAATTAGTACAAATAATACGTGTGCAATCTTAACTAAATACATTCAGAAATTATATAAAATGCCAGATTTTTATAAAGACAAAATCCTTGAATAAGCCCTATAGCTATAAATACTATAATAGTATTAAAAAAGGCTAATGACAAGAAAGCTAAACATCAAGAGTAAAGTGATCTTGGTTACACATAATTCAACCCAATAAACCTTATGATGATTTTGGATTAATCAGAAAGGTCACCATGATAATAATGTTATCTAAATATACTCACCATAGTGCACTGCTGTAGACATAAAAAAAAAAAAAAACATGCAGTTGAATATAAAAGACACGTTCATCAGTTAATGTAAGGTTTAATCTGAAAACACAGTTCAAGCTCAATAAAACCACAGGTTTTACATTTACAATATTTTAGTAACTGAAAAAAGTTCTTCCTACAGTCAAGTCATATAAAAACATCTTGATAAGAACAAAATCATTAAATCGCATGAAAGAGAAATATTTTGTGCTTCCTAATGTGTCTAAAAATATGCCACGAGGACTATGGAAAAAAGAAAAGAAAAAAAAAAATTCATGTTTGTACTATATCATCACAATGTCCTTAATGGGGCATTTTCTTGCAAACATTTGTTCAATATACTGTAAATACATTATTTTTGCAGTATGACATTACCAAAGGAGTAAAAGGCGGCATAAAAACAGAGATTGCATCATCACTAACATGGTCATTTACAGAGAAAAAGAAAAATATTCCCACAACGTCAGGCTCATGTTCACAGGTGTCTCATCTGGCTGCACAGGCCACACAGAGCTCACGAGAGTCCACTTCAAATATGCGTAACATTTAGAAATACAGGAAAGCTGTCATTATTGGCACAGTTGAGGACGTACGGACCTCATCATTGATCACAAAAGCATCAATCGAGAAACCAATGCAAGCGTCAGTAGCACACAACATGGTTCTCCTCCATGTTTCTAGGACGACCATGCCTTTGAGAAGCAAAAGAACTCACATGGTCCAATAATAGTTGAAGAACACAATCCGAGGCTCTTGTTCGCATAATACACCCCTTGCCCATGAAGTCCTTGCTTGTTTTCACAAAAGTCTGGGACCTCAGGAGCAATGCTGTCACATTAGCATTTGTTATCAGTCTGCATTTGAACAGCATGCATGCATGCAGAGCCCACACACAGATCTCTATGAGATGGAAATCAGGGCTCAACAATAAGAATGAACCACCAGACCAATGCTTTTATCTATTCTTCATGAATTATGAACCTTTATCGTTATGAATTCAGAGCATGTGGATAAAAAAAATTCACCATTTTTGAATGCATTTTGTTGAGCCCTGAAATGGTAAGGATATGACCTGGACGTGGTGTGCTGAAATTGTGATGTTGGCAGAATGAGGGCAGTCAGTCCTGAGGTGTGTGGGACCAAAGATGCCCAAGATATGAGAACATTGGCACCACTTTATAAGGTTCAGAGGGGAGACGTGTTCATACTAGACTCGGTCTGTAACATCAGAGAGAGGTCTTTTGAGGAGGAAGGGAGTTCACCCTGATCAGATGCCAGCCTCCTGTGTGTCTGTGCTCTCATCAAGGGGAAAATATTCTGGATGACAGCACATCACTTTTATGTCCTCTTCAGGGATGGCAAGTTTCCCCTCAACTCTGGGAATAAAAGCAATTTGTGGTACAGAAGCAACAAGCCCAGGAAATTGCGGGCTTTGAAAGTCACACTGAATTACAGCAATATTAACTGAGGCTTGCGGCTCCTTTCCATTTCTTTGCTTCCTGCTATTGGTGTCCCCTTTCCTGAGGACTAAACTGATAAGCAAAATTAAGGTTTACATTGTGTACACTACAATGAACTTCTCCCAGCTTCTTTCCTAGAACAGATAAGCGATGACAAACTGTCCAAGCTGGTCCCAGTGTCTCCATGTTTGTACAGTATTAGGACAAATGTAATGTTCAGATGTGATCCCAGCATCAGACTAAGCAACTTTAGAGTTCTGCTGAATTCAGACTGAAAGTACTTGGATATAAAAGCAGTTTGAGGTTGTCCAGATCATCAGCGTTTGGTCAACAATCTGATGAGGTTTCCTCAACTTCCTCTTTGTTAGGCTGGTTTGTCCAGCTCTGCTTGTCCAGGTTTTCCAGTAATGGCAGTGGATACAGCACAGTTAAATGAGCAGTCGGTTTAATTCAGTCCATGTGTACTGAGAAGAACCCAACAAGAATTTCAATAGGTAAACATCTACAAACCATAATTTCTCACTGAAAACTCAAGCCTATAAATGAGATGAAAAATGCAAAAATATCTTCTCCTCAAACCAGCGTATGCTACAGATTTAGGCCTGAAGCATACTATACACAAGTACAGAAATGCAAAAGCTAGCTATGCTAACTCTTGCTTGATTTCATGCATTACATTGGAATCCGTAACGCAACATGTTGGCTAAAGCAAGCATGTCCAATAAACTTCCACAGTCAAATTTTTATCTTTAAGGTCAATTGGAGTCAAGAAAAAGCAACTTTTTGAAGAGAAACTTGGGCTGTGTCTGAAATATAGTGCACTATTTGGTGTCTGAAACTATAGTGAACATAAGTACACTCACTTCCATAATTCACTGCAACTGATACTGATACTCAATGGCTAGCCTAAACAAGTGGAACCCAATTACTGAATTCTGGGAAAATTCTCATTGCTCTCGGATTAGATCGGTTCAGTAATATTACAGTAGATGCCACTGATGTAAACGGTAGAGTTGGGATGTGGCAGTAGGTCCTGCAAATGGATAAGGTCACATTACTTCAAATGATCAGAGGACAGAGGCTAAGCAAGAATGTAGGGTTATGGGCGTTAAACCCAGTCCAGTTCTTCAGTTTTGGACCATTTCTGAACCTCTGGCAAGAGCACCACAAATGAGCAAGGGCAGCACGGATCAACAATGTAAACCTACAATGTAGGTAATGAAGTTCATACTCATTGCAGATGCTCACAAATAAGCACTCAGGGCTGAGAGTAACCCTACTAGCTGCCTGAACTGAACCGGCCATCTGGAAACAGCACAAGAGGCCTCCTGAACATTGCTCTGACAGCAGTATTTACATGATGCAAGGACGGTTTTTTTTATCAGCTGGGTTGGAGAGCACGCATCAAAGATCAACATGACTGGATGGGTGGGCCTGGGGTGAAACCGGTCTGGGCTGTGGGAACAACATGTGGGTGAGTGGGAGCTTTAGACTGGAGGGAAAGAAGACGGTGTTCCTCTAGTTTGCTGAGGTGCTGCTGCTGGGGTCGGGCCGGGCGTTGGCCAGGTACTTGGCCCTCATGCTGGATGTGTACTGGAGAGAGACAAACATTGAGAAATTAAAAAAAACAAAAAAACAAAATCATTTAGATTTTAGACTTAGTTTCCACACAAAAGAACATGCTATAGACAGCACAACTAAGTGTGGACATGCCTATCACGGTGGCACTGTGAATTATTTTCAAAATTAAATTATTATAAATTATAAAAACATACTTAAGTATAATATACTTAATTTAAAGATTAGGTAGTAATCCATATGTAAAAAAGACAGTAGCATGCACAACTAAGTAACAAAGTATGATGCCAACAATTATAAAAAATATCGGCTAATAAGAAAAATGCTATGGATATTGTAAATTGTGCATCCCTAATGCATAATGCATGCTTTACAAATGTTTTGATTAGACTGTAATTTTCTTTCAAAGCTGTACCTTAAAATATCTGATACCCTAGTTTTGGCAAAATGAGTGTGTTAGTTAAGTTAAAATATTAAAATAATAACAAAAAATAAAACTAAAATAAAACTAAAATTGAATAAAAACTATGTAGACATATTTGGGAAAAAAAACTAATAAAAATGACAAAAAAACAACAACAACAACAACAACAAAAAACAAGCAAATTATATATATTCTATTATATATATTAACTGTGCATTTCTTATATATGGATAAGTATATATACACACACATACTTATCCACCCACAGTGGACATTAATAACAGGTGTAAAGTAGTAACAAATGTATCATAAAAATAAATGTATAATATAATAAAATTAACAAAATAATAATAATAATAATAATAATAATAATAATAATAAATAAAGTCTGTCACAGCACACCCAGAATCATTTAGACAGCCTTGTATACGCAATATTAATATGCTTGTAGAGACTGAACTAGTGCAATTAGTGTTATTTATTTATTGGTGATTAAATGGCAAAAACTGCACATTTTAACTTTGACTGCTTGCTGTTTTGATAGTGTGAACAGATAAACACAAGTATAAAAACTACTTTTCTATTTTCCTTAATTGTAACGTAACCACTAACGCGATTTGATATACGAAAATAAGTAGACCTATCTTTATACCTCTAGACCTAAATTTACCCTAATATTAACGTAAATCCTCTTTTGATTCCCTTAAGCTTATTTTACTCTTAATGAGGTCTTTAAGTGTGGCATGAATATAACTGGCTGATTTTCTATCTGTAGTGATTAGAACTGACAGATCTTAGTCAAAACTCTAATTTCAACACATCAAGCTGATATTATACCAGTAATTATGGATCCCTAATAGGACTACCTAATAATATTTACTTTTTAAAGATTAGGTCTACTAATATTACACAAAACACGACTACAGGACATTACAGAACTTTTGTTCACACTGACAGTGATTGCTTATTAATATTACTCAGTGCTTTTTAGTCTAACTGCACTGTAACACGGAAACATTCAAATAAAACCTGACAGAGAATTGCTGGTAGTGACAGTGAGCATTCTTTACTCAAATGAGCAGTGATGCGATGTGTCAACTGCCAATGGGAGCGCAGACAGCTGATCAACTGTCTGATTCAACGGTCAACCTAGAAACTAGAAACTAATAGTACAGTGGCTCAGTGCCCTCCATCAATTTGATGACTGTCAGTGTGAATGCACCTTTAGGATGCTAATCATTAGCCAAACTGAATTATATAGCAGTTCTCTTCCTTAATGTCAGGCTTAATGCATTTATTCCTCTCTGTGTTCTTGGAAATTGGATTCTCTGTCAGATACGTGCAGAGGTAATTAACATGCCAGACCAGGGATCCACACAACAAAAACACCAGGGGCCAGGGCAGCTTGCTTGGTCAGAGTGAGGCTGGTTTGGGAAGGAATCACGCTGTTGTGTTTTTTGTTTTTATAGGGAGGAAGGTGGGCCAATAAGTGGGAGTGGGGCATTTGAGTACCTGTTGGAATAGCGAGGCTGCTACCAAAACGAGCGGGAACTCTCCGATGGCTTTAACTGCCAGCTGTGATGGCTGTTACTGTCCATGGATGTCAAATACAACTGTGTGGGTTTGCAGAAAAGAAAACGACAAGAAACTGTAGAGCAGATAGACATCTCGGACTGCATCTCCAGCTCACAAGAAACACGTACACATGCACTCCCAAACACACACACGCAGCGTCTAGAGGACACAAGACCAGACACGAAGGTGTGAGGGGACACAAGTGCACAGTGTGAGTGGGGTTACCTTACATCAGCAAGTCCTGACAATCTGTATCTCACCTAAACTACCAGCCAACTAACCAATTTTAACACCGATTTTTAACTTCATTTAAAGTTTGTCCAGTGATAATGTCTCTTAAAAACAGAGTAAATTATGTGGTCATGTAACGGATTTGTCAAAAATGAAATTGCAAGTGTCTGCGCCAGTAGCAGACTGCCACTGCGCTCTCGAGTTTGAGTCCTGGCTCGTTGACCTTTCCCGATCCCAAGCTTACTTACTGTCTAGCTGCTATCCTATCATAAAAAAGGCAAAAAATCCCAAAAATAAATCTTAAAAATAAATAAAAAAGATGAGTATATGTATGTGAAATTTAATTCCATAATTCCAAAATTAATGTGAAATAATGCATTGAATGTAATTGCAAAAGTCAACAAGACACTAGCGCTCACCAGAAGCTATATAAAAATGTATTTTAATAATATACACTAATCTCACAAGCAATCTTAATCAATCCAGTTACTTAAAAGATCATAAAATTGGATTCTCATCTGGTGGGATGCATGACTCTAACAAGATGCAAATACACCAAATAAGGAAATGTCTCCAAAAAAAAAAAAAAAATTCCATTGTTTAACGTCAATAGCGTAGCGATAAATACTGAAGCACAGCTCAGACAGAAGTCACGTTCAAACCAAGCAGCTTCCTGTTGAACTTGAACCCATTGTGAAATCTGCATATATCATTCGGCTTCACATTAGGAAAATTTGCCTAACAAAGGTAAATGTCAAGAAAACCTCGAAAACCTAAATAATGTGTCTGAAAGCACGTAATTTCTCCTCAACATCATGTACCCACAGCGCCACCTAATGTTCACAGTTGTAATGCCAACATTTAAATGAAACAAGAATGAAACTGACACGCCACACTGTCTGAACTCTTAGCCACATCATTCTTTTAAATGTTTTTTTCCTCAGAAAATGTTCATTGCAAAGAGTAGCCTACAGCAAGACTGTTGTCCATTGTGCTCTCTTATTTTGTGAGCTTCATATTGATTGGCTTCCAAAAAGAGTTGTTATGATACATTAAAAGTCTATGTGAAATGTCAGAGGCCCTCAGCTAATCAATCAACCCTCTTCCATGACAGAGCACTGAGTTTAACAACGCGATTTCAGCAATTACAGGTGACCGTGAGGAACTCTGGCTTCAGTTATCAAAGTGTTTCTAGTCAGTAAGTGGGCAGCTGGCTCCAAATCTCTGTTTTCCTTTTCCTCACACACAAACAAATCAATGCAACATCGATCTATGGCTATAAATCACCACTCCACTTAAACTGTTCTGTAAGATTGGGCAAGCAAGAAGTTCCCAACAGCAGAAGTTGTCCAACAGCAGTTGGCTTGAAAGGTCGGAGTTCAGGGCTCTTTGTAATGACTTGCTGTGTACAGTGAAACTACAGTGGGGGAGATCATTGATTTACACAAGCAAACTACAAGAACGTGCTATTTTAATATTTAAGCATTCAGGCTGTCAAAATGACTCTGTGGTTTGTGTGTTAGTGTGTTTGTGTGTGTCGTCATTCACTGAGGACGAGTGCAGGTACTTACAGATGGAGGAGGAGATTCTCTCCCGATCAGAGGAGTGTTCTCACAGCGAGGGTTCTGGAAGTTTGCATTCTGGGTCCTGGAAATGAGACACACACTCTTTACAAAGATCCAAAATCCTCCTGCATTAATGTTACTAATCCATTTCAAATTTATTGTACTTGTTCATTTACACTACCATTTAAAAGTTTGGGGCTGGGAAGATTTTTTTAAATGCAGTAAAAACACCAATATTGTGAAAAATTATTACAATTTAACACTACTGTTTTATATTTGTATATATTTTAAAATGTATTCCTGTGATAGTAAAGCTGAATTTCCAGCATCATTTCTCCAGTCTTCAGTGTCACATGATCTTTCAGAAATTCTAATATGCTGATTTACCGCTTAAGAAACATTTCTTATTATTATCATCATCAATGTTGAAACAGTGCTGCTTAATATCTTTGTGGAAACCATGATACTTTTTTTTTTTTTTTTGTCAGGATTTTTGGAGTAATAGAATTGTTTTATGATTCAACTTCTAATAGTAAAAGTAGTCGTATTAAAAAAAGATCTTATTAATATTATACAAAATAAATAGTGGTGTATTTCCATAGGCCTAGTTGTTTTAGGTAACAAATACAAATTTCACTTAAATGACTATGAGTCTATCATTTATAAATGAATGGTGGCACATGGAAGAAACAAAAAGAGATCAGTAAGAAGTATCGGTCAAACTGAATATCAGGCTATTTCTACAAAAAACTCCATGGATCCCTCACAGAAGGGAAAAGGTGACCAGTATGTGTCATATGTATTGGTTGCTGACGTCATACTTGTGTGTTTAACTCACATGTACTCAGTAACAGGAGCGTTGCTGACAGTGTGTGCTCCTGCTGGGATGCTGGTCTCGCTGCCGTAGCTGCTGCCGCAGCTGTAGAGACTGGGCATGTGCACCCGGTACAGGTTATCATGATTCTGTCTGCCTCCTTGAGCCATGGACTCCTCCTCACTGTCCTCATCAGGCCTGTATGCACAAACACACACAACATGCACATTCCTGTTAGCTGGAATCAATTAACCGCTTTTATTCAATGCGATGTATTACAGAGACAGGTCCATCAGCTCAAACTGGCTTGAGCTCAGTGGTGATGCTTCACTGATTTCAGAGGACATCAGCTGTAGTTTTATATCTTTAATCTGTCAACACAGCCCAATGTCATGTGACTTTTGAATTGTTGTGTAGTGGCTTCAGTGAAAGCGCAAGCCATGATCGATGTGGAAGTGTGAATTTGAGTAAAACTGCCAGTTAGCAGTGTTAGACACTGCAGATAGCTGACCAGCAGTGTCAAACTCAGACGGGACCCCTCAAGAGATCAGAGAGTTTTCATCTGTACCCAACACTTGGCAGAAGCAAAATACCCGCTGTTGATAAGCTGTCAGGTAAAAATCATGTCATTTTATTGAATTGAGTTTTTTGATGCTAAAAAAGCAATGCATAATCAATGAATGAATATGGGACAAAATATTAATAAACAAACAAATACATTTCTATTAAAATGTTTGGGGTCGGTAAGGGACACATTTAATTGTGAATATTAAAATGCATCGCAGTTTCTATAAAAATATTGAGCAGCACAACTATTTTCAACATTGAGCAGCAAATCAGCATATTAAAATGATTTCTGAAAGATCATGTGACACTGAAGACTGGAGTAATGATGCTGAAAATTCAGTTTTACCATCACAGGAATAAATTACATTTTAAAATATAGAAAATGTACTATTTCTAAAAATAGAAAACTATTATTTTAAACTGTAATAATATTTTACAATATCACTGGTTTTACTGTATATATAATCAAATAATTACAGCCTGGATGCACATACGAGACTTAAAAAAAAAAAAAAAAAAAAAAAAAAAACATTATAAGAAAAAAGTCTGTAGTGTTAACATGTCACTAAACATATGTGACCCTGGAGCACAAAAGCAGTTATAAGTAGCATAGTTATATTTGTAGCAATAGCCAAAAATACATTGTATGGGTCAAAATGATCAATTTTTCTTTTATGCCAAAAATCCTTAGGATATTAGGATATAAAGATCACGTTCCATGAAGATATTTTGTAAATTTCCTACCATAAATATATCAAAATGGGGGGTGGGGCACCACTGTGGGTTGCCCAACTGTACATTAATAAATTCCATCTGATCTTCACTATCAATGTGTCACACTGTGGTATGAACAGCAGAGGGCACTCTCCGCTGTGTTACTAACGACAAACAGGAAGTGCACATCAAGTCCACATAGAGGCATGTGCTCTGCTTGCTATCAGTCACAGGGAACAAAGAGAGCAGCATGCATTTGGCCAAGAGGGATGACATAGTTTGAGCGAAAGCCTTGAACCACAGAAAAACCTGCATCAGTGATCCTGTGACTCTTAACAGACCACTAACAGTCTGTTCTCCTGTATCTACTGATTAGATTACATGCGGCCAGGAACAGAACGAGCTGTATCTGCACTGTGTTAGCTTAATGAACATGAATGAAAAAGCTGACGATGACCAGAGGGAGAAAAATCAACACTATCAGCAGGGCTGTGGCGCTATAAATATACTGATCTGGGCCGCCCCCTGCTGGACATGCTAGCTTGAGGAACTCACTATAACTATTCAGTATAGCTTCAGTATAACTATTCAGTATAGCTTCAGTAGAACACTTTAAGTTATCACTGGCATAAAGTGTGGTTGCATTATTGTCCACAAAAGTAAACTCAGGGGTGATCCAGTAAACAACTTTTTTTTTTTTTTTTTCAGTAGGTTTCATGACAAAAATAATTAAAAACTTTTGTGCCCTTTTCAGTTGCAGCACATTTCGATTTTTTGATTTATTGGAAATACTGGTTAACCTATGATGATTGTCTTGAAATTGTAACACTTTCATTTAGGGTCATGAACAAGGTTTTGACACTCTAATATCTGGCAAAAATGCGTGTACAAAATTTCTATTTGGATTTTGATGTTTGCAGGTCACTTTGACTAAAATTTTTACAAAAATTTCTTTATTTTTAAATGTTGTGCTGGTCTATGGCACCACTGGTTTAGGGCTGGTCACTTAATGTGACATCATTAAGCTTTTTTATTATTAAAAAAAAAAAATATTACATTTTGAAAGATTCTAAAAAAAGCCTGTGTGCACCTTAAACGCCAACAATTTTTTTTTGCATATAAAAATGCATGCACTAACTTTAAATATCTCAAAATATTCCCCAACTTCACACAGTTAACATAATCAGTGTCTACCTCCACACTGCATGGCCTGCCATAGCCTGCCTAAACTCATATTCAGAAACTGCTAATTATCTATAATGAAGAGGTAGTGTGAATAGCTGTGTACCATGAGACACACACTTATGAGTGTGATAATTACATAATATGCTTAAGCTGGCGTCTTTGTCCTTTCCATATCTCCCAGTGTAATCCTGTTTGCTTGATGCAGGCCTATCCTGGGAGAGAAGCCGCATGAGCCTGGACCGGGAAATTATTGCAGTTTATGTAATTATGGGAGGAAGATGTGAGCGATTCCCACACAGAGCGCTTGGAAGGAAGGAACAAGAGGAAAGAGATGGAGCAAGGCAGCTGTTTCCATTTAGATTCTGACCAAAGAGCGTGATGGGAGCACGAGTTGTCCAAACATAGTCTTTGTAACAATGCCCATGGACACACAAGCACACCACTAACTGTTGTTTTATCTCTGGTTTAATCCTCCTGAGTGCATTTGACTACAAAAATGAGGATGTTCCACTGAAAGACTGCATCATACTGCTAACACTAACTTGGCGTGGGAAAAGAACAATGTGTTTTATGATCATAACAAAACCCCTTTCTCCTTAATACACTATTAGCCAGATAATACACATTTCATGCTGTAAAGTAGTGATATAGTGCTAGGAATATATAGTATAAGGTCACTATCAGATGCGTACTATTAGTAATATACACACACACACACACACACACACACACACACACACATATACATACATACACACACACACACACACACACACACACAAACACACACACACACACACACACCACACACACACACACACACACACACATACACACATATATATACATATATACATATATTTATATATATGTGTGTGTGTGTGTGTGTGTGTGTGTGTGTATTAAAAATTTCTCTTCTATTCACCCCCTCAACAACTGGTTCTTTTTTTAGTTTTAGTTTTTTAGTATTATCAAGTTAAGCTAAATTAAAAAGAAATATTGCCTTACTTTTTAACTTACCTTTAATAACCCCCTCTACAATTACTATTATTACATAAAACCATAAAATAACATTTGGATTTTTTTTTTTCTCTTTAGATCTTACCTTTTGCCATGCCATGTGTGTGGCACACTGCAGATGACAGAGGTGAACATGAGAGCTGTGATGAATGAGAAGAGCACCAGGTAGATCACACCCTCCAGTCCATCATAACACACTCCAGTCAATGCCTGCACATAATCCTGCACACAAACAGAAAGACAATCACAGCACTGCACGCAAACACTGCAAATTCTGTCATCATTCACTCACTGCCATCATTGACTCGCTTTCATCAGCAGAGGCACAAAATTAGGATTCAGGTTCATTTTTTCATCATAATGTTCATTTTTGGGTCAACTGTCACTTTAAATGCCTTGCATGCAACAACATAGAAACCAGTCTCTGCTGGGTATGTGGATAATAAATACAAAAGAAATGAAAACAGTATGATACTATCCAGTGCTAGACTCTCTAACTGAGAACTTCCAGCAGGAGACGTCACCATATGCTGCAGAGAGAAACAGGGCTTTTAATAATATATGTTGACCGAAGCGTGACCAGCCCTACACATGCTGCTTTTAAAGAAACATGGAAGCGTCTTCCTTCCTCCAAATTACTGTCATTATTAACTGCAAAATTGCTCCATTTGTAATTACTGTTCTGCATCTCCAGCACAAACTCTCCCACATACGGCCCAGATGCAGATGGTTTGGACCGTAAAGTATGTTATTGCTTTTGCAGAATGAAAACACCATTAATAATGTATAATGCGTTTCCAAAAGTCCATATTTTATCTGTTACTTTCTCTTCTCATGGGAAGGAGATGCACTTTTAGGACCACCCACACAGCAGGCCTCTGTCTCTCAGCCCTGAGGAGGAACTCTAGAGAAAAGGACAGGCTCCAGAGTGCAGATAGAAGATAGAAACACACATATGTGTGTGTGTGTGTTTGTTTGTCAGCGCACTGCAGGTGGGCTGCAAAACCCTGGTTTTCATGTCACAGAAGCCCACAGGTTGAGGTTACAGTGAAAATGGCGGCAAGATGTGCTTAGAGTCAGAGAGGAACCTAATGTGCAAAGTGGTCATGTACTCTGAAACACTTTCTTACCATGTGCAAACTGCGGCAGTCCACAAGAGCAGTGAGCTGGTGCAGTCCAACTTCAGTGGTGTTCAACCCCCCCTGAATTTGCTCAAGGTTCCCCTAAAAAACAGGAAGACAAGTTTGAAATAAAATGGTTACTCTAAATGCAATGTCTAAATAGATATTCTCATTTACATAGACGTTGAAAAGTTACTTGATCTAAAATACATTAAAACAACAATATTGCCAACTATTATTACAATTTTAAATAAGCATTTTCTATTTGAATATATTTTAATGTGTAGTTTATTCCTGTGGTGGTAAAGCTGAATTTTCAGCGTCATTACTCAGTCTTCAGTGTCACATGATCCTTCAGAAATCATTCTAGCATGCTGGTTTGCTGCTCAATAAACATTTCTTGTTATTATTTTCATTGCTAAAAACATTTGTGGTACTTAATATTTTTGTGGAAATATTTTTGTTTGTTTCAGGATTATTTGATGAAAAGAAAGTTCAAAAGTACAGAATTTATTTGAAATATAAATTTTTGTAACGAAACAAATGTCTTTACTGTCACTTTTGATCAATTTAATGCGTCCTTGCTAAATAGAAATATTAATTTCTTACTGAACCCAAACTTTTGAACAGTATTGTTCTATTTTATTGTCTTTGCTTCATACTATCTTATTAAAAAAAAAAACAATCAATTTCTATTCTACTACCTGTTTTCTATTTAAAAAAAGAACACTAACACTAGCGTTCTCTATTCTTTCTATTCAATCTACTTTTTTCCTTTTATTACAAAAAATTATCCTCTAACATCAGCATTCTCTATTCTTTTTCTATTCTTTCAACTTTTCTGTATATTTAATTGAAAAAATGACCCTCTAACACTAGCATTCTCTTTTCTTCTATTCTACCTGCTTGTTTTCTTTTTATTTATTATTTAAAAAAACAAAAGAGACTTGTCACCGTGCTTGCGTATTATTGCTCTTTTGTTGGTTTTGATTGCTTCTATTGTCCTCTTCTGTAAGTCACTTTGGATAAAAGCGTCCGCTAAATGACTACATTTAAATGTAAATGCAGAGCATACATTAGGAAGTATAATCAATATCCTAATTTTTATTTAGTCTTTATGAGTCCAGCACACAATGGCGCACACATGACAAACCAAAACATTCACACAGGAGAATGTCAAAGAAGAGAGGCTTGTTTTCTTTCTTTTAAAGGCTCAGAGTTGTGTGAGGTCTAAGTTGTATGAAGCTGCAGTGGTAACCAGATTTTGGCCGGTTATAAGGGTGAAATATTTCCATTGATTCAGTGGTTTCTCTCAACGCTTGTGTTTGAGCAAGAGGACAGCTTTCTTTCTCACATGTACAGGATATCAGCCATCACTTTGTCCCAGAACACACACAGATGCTGCACAGTGACAGAGGCCCAGGGATAGTGAACACACACACACACACAAACATTTCCACACAGACACTACAAAAGGACCTGCAAGCTTTTGTGCATCAGGGACTAAGAGAAATGGGCCATACATACTACATGCATGCTCTCAATAAACACACACACAGTCACGCAGATATCTACAAAACATGCTCACCTTTGTATCGGGGTATTCCCGGACTGCAGAGCGCAGTAGTTCTGACACATCATCCTGCATTTCCACCAGTGCTTTGTGACTTCCTGACAGCTTCTACAACAAGACAAAAACAAAACCTGTTACATGCGGTGTGCAAAATTCATCTCATTTACAAGTTTATACTTCTAAAGCACATAGAAAAAAAAATGTATTGTATTTTTCAACATTTACAGGTTTTTTAGGTTTACTTGGAATCTGGTTAGTATAATAAACTAAAACTAGCACAAAAACCTATAGATCTAAACACATTTTTGTAAAACTTAAGTGACCCAAATGAAAATTTAATTTATTTCTGTGAAGATAAAGCTGATTTTTCAGCATCATTTCACCAGTTGTCAGTGTCACATGATCTTTCAGAATTCATACTAATATGCTGATTTAGTGCTCAAAGAACATTTCTTCTTGTTGAAAATACTATAGTTGTGCTGCTTATTTTTGTAATAGACATTGTGATCATTTTTTTCAGTATTCTTTAATGAATAGAATTTTTAAAAGAGCCCTATTTTTTTTAAATAGAAATCTTTTACAATATTATAAATGTCTTTACTGTCACTTTTGATCATTTAAATGCATCTTAGCTAAAGTATGAATTTCTTAGTATAATTCATAAAACTATATCGTTATTAATAAGGCGTGTAATTATTTGATTCTGGTTATTTTCTGGAAGGCACACAAATGCAATATTAAGAGCTCGACAGGTAATAAAAACTGGGTTGCACAACTTCCACTTCCTGGCCAGTGCAGAAGTATTTCCTCAGTGTTCATTCACCACTGCACACACCCACGCTCACTCCACTGTTAGTGCTGCAGCAGCAGAGAGAGCTGCTTGCATAATGCAACAGTGCATTTACACCCAGCAGCAAAAGTCAGTACAGGCTCTTGCATCCGGCCATTTAGGTGTGTCGCGGAGCATTTCAAGAGCACAGGTCTTGAAAACATGAATATTTGAGATGCCAAATGGCCACCATGTTAGCTTTGTCTGCCAACAGATCCACAATAATAGGCTGGGAAATTTGCTGACATTCAGTGAGAAAGAGGCAGTGAAAGTACAACATGTCCTTCTTTAAAGAGCTCACAGAAGACTTCTGCTTACCGTGTTAATGCCAGGTAACAGTACTTGAAACTAACTAAACACAACAGGCAGCATAAGCAAGGTTCAGTGCTGCTAACAAGAAGTGTGAAAAACACAAACGCAACTCCAAGTTTGTTCCAAAATTATGCTGCCTTAGAAGATACATTCTTTTGGTCAAATTATAAAGCAGCATTATATACACTACCATTCAAAAGTTTGAGGTTAAAAATATTTTTTTTCAATACAAATTACTACTTTTATTTAGCAAGGACACATTAAATCAAGACAATGTTACAAAAGGTTTATATTTTTAAATAAATGCTGCTCTTTTGAATTTTCTAATTCAACGAATCTTGAATAACGTATCAAGTTTCCACAAAAAAAAAAAAAAAAAATTAAACAGCACTTTTTCAGTGTTGATAAAAAAAAAAACATTTCTTGAGCATCAAATCAGCATATTAGATTGATCTCTGGAGGATCATGTGACACTGAATCCTTCACAGATAAAATACCTCTAGTTGTTTTGAATGCAAGAACATGTCTTGTGAAGGTAACTGCTTATGTGCATTGTAGACAGCTGATTTTTAAAGCATAAAGCATTGCAGAATCTTCAACATTTCTCTTTAAATGTTCTTAAAATATTCATTGGTGACATTTTAAGTCTGAAATCAATATCCATTTCAATACATTGCTGTCTCAGATGTGATTCAGGCTCAGTTCATCAGTATGCTGCATGAGAACTAGAGGAACTCCATTCAGAGACATCAGCTGACAAAGTAGAGCATTCAATCTCCATATGGGCATTACCCTTTATTTAAATGAAATGGCATCAAGATAATGGAGCAGTCATTGAGATAACCCATCAATCATGATCAGTTAAGAGCTGTGATTTGTCTGAATCATGCACATACATTACTCAAATAAAGACGCTGAGTCTGACTCCGTTAACTAAGGGGAAAGGCAGGAAGCCAAAGGAACACACATTTCCACTGAGCAGCTCGCAATGAGAATGCTAATGAACAGTGGCAAACTAAACAGGGGGCGGCATGTCCCCTGTAGTGGAGTGTGAGGAGGGAGGAGACTGGCTGTCTTCCAACCTCCAGTGAGATACCTTGCTGTCTATTAACTATTTACAGGAGTGACAACATTAATGGTCCCTCACACCTAAGTGCACAGGACTAAACTAACTCTCCCAGAGTCTGATGTTAGAATCAGTAAATTAAACTAACTACTAAACATATTTTTGTTAACTGAAAGCTGAAATCAAATCAAATATTAGAACTTTACTTATTTATATAAATTTCAAAAATTGTATAAATAACTTGTAATTTTTTTTTTTTTATATTTTAACAATGACAAAAGAATGCCAAAATTCAAACTAGAATTTAAACTAGAACCAAATATTAATAAATACTATAATAGAATTTAAATAATAGTAAAATAACACCTGTTAGCATGTTGCTAACTTTTTAAAATTACCTAATAGCAATGAATTCTGGGATTATCATTTCCATGATGCGCACATCTAATGCTGTATTATATTTTTACCAAATTAGGTATGTATAATGGTGCATGATTACCTGTTGGAAGGGGTTGACCTGACCCACGTTACATGTGAGGTAATACTGCAGGATATCTGTAAAGAGAGAGAGGCAGTAGGTCAAGAGCAATGACATGAAAGAAATCAGCATTTATTATCTAGATGAAGACCCAGTCAGGTATGACCGTTTCCTTGCATCTATAAGCATATAATACAATTTATGCACTGGTCATTACAAGTCATTACAAACCTGCTACATTCTACAAACCGTTTCTGTTCTCTTTTCGTTTTCACATCTGCCCAAAGCAGATGAATCCACACACTGACATTTACTGAGCTCAGAGAACCCACAGCAGCCATGTCAGGTATCTGAACAGCTATATTTCCAACCACCAGCAACTCTAGATTCCGTCCACAGATGCCTTGCTCACCAAAGCTAAGCATAGCATCTAATTTCTCTCCTGCAGAGGAGAATTTCCCAGTCAATGCACGAGTCAATAACTAATCCCAGACCAAATATGCAGATCTTTTTGCATCAATATTGAAGGAAAATCTGTAGGACGAATTCAAACATGCTAAAATGTGTTTCGGTAAAGGGATGATTAAGATATTTTTTATGAAATCCAAGGGCTTTCTGATCCTGCATACACAGGCCCAGAAAAGTAGTAAGTACATTGTTAAAATAGTCCATGTGACATCAGTGGTTCAACCTTAATTTTATGAAGCTACGAGAATAATTTTGTGCGCAAAGAAATGCGTTGTGGTACTCTCATGAACACACGTTGAAGACATGTTGAAGAAGAAACTGTTGAATGAAGTCATTATTTTTGTTTTCTTTGTGCACACAATGTATTCTCGTAGCTTCATAACATTAAGGTTGAACTACTGATGTCACATGGATTATTTTAAAGATGTCTTTACTGTTTTACTACCTTAAACGTGTCAGTTGCTTTGCTGTCTATGAAGGGTCAGAAAGCTCTCGGATTTCATCAAAAATATCTCAGATTGTGTTCTGAAAATAAATGAAGCTCGTATGGATTTGGAAAAACATGAGGGTGAGTAATTAATGACAGAATTTTCATTTCTGGGTGAGCTATGTCTTTAAGGGCACTCTTATTGGTAGCTGAGCGCATCATAAATTAGCCAAAATATTTAATAAATGAATAAGACTCTTAGGGGTGTTCATGGATAACTCTTGCCTGGTGCAGGAAGTTGTAAGTTTCATTTTTTTTTTTTTTTTAGTAAACGTGAATGGAAAACACAATCACACATCTGAAGAGTGCTACCAGGTCACTGAGGATTTTTACTGGGACTGAAAAGAAAGATGAGAGCTGAAGACTTCGTAAATAGTAGGTTAGTATCTCAAACAGTGCAGCTTGATGTTAGCAACACCAATGTCATGGGTTTGATTCCCATTAATTTACAAGTTTAAAATAAACAATAAACACACACACACACACACACAAATTTGGGGTCCCACACTTTTTAAATTGTGAAGCTGATTAAAATTACCATGCAATTAATCTAATTTGTGAATGTAAAGATGAATGAAAATGAAGATCTAGACTGCAGTGTTAAAAATACTGCCTATTTCTGCACAGGAAATGATACTAATTCACACAGTCCTCTCACAAACCTCCACACGCCAACGCAGATGGAGTCTTGGGCCATCTTCATGCGCAGCTTGCAGCGGGTTGCGTGGACGCGAATCAAAAACAGACATGCGTCAGAGCGGTGGGTTTGTTGAGGAGGAGTGTGATGCTTTCATCACTATCATTACACACGTGGACACACACGGCAGTGGTCACAGGGAAAAGTAAAACCTGCTTATGAAGAAGCCAATTCCCCCATCCCATACAACCGGCCTCCTTGATTGCACTATAAGTGGCATAATTATGGCAATGATGAGGGGAATAAACTGGCCTCTCAATTATATCCATGGATGGCTGTATACAAAAGGCGAAACTGAGCAGCATTCATTTATAGTGTAGTAGTGGAGTTCAGTGTTGGATTTATAGGTTGTAATAGTATTCAGTGAGAGGGCCAGAGCCCCATAGCCTCATATGTCATGTGTAAATGACCTTCAGTAATAGGATGTAATATTGGGTGACTGGTGATGCCCATATGAAACCTAACAAAGACAATGGAGTGGCTTCCAAAAACGATCTGAGAGCAGGCAGAGCTTTAAATCCCACCCACGCCAGGATGACTGCAGGCTATAAAAGATCCTGATTCACGTGAAGCAGGGAACACGCCAGCGCACTGACAGATCTTATTTATGAAGTGTTTCACAGATTTTCTTCAATGATGATTGTAAAATTTAACATCCTTCTGCTACGTTATCAGATGAGTAAACTGCATTCATAATGGAGGACAATTATAGCATGCATTACTGTTCACTTTTTAAGAGGAAAGTGTTTAATTTAGATACATGTTTGGACTATTGTCATCTTCTGGGTTTGAAATTAATATCGAGTGAATATCAAGTAGACTTGATATGGATAGACTTTGTGATGTCATTTAAAACAAACAAACAAAACAAAACAAAATTAGTAGGTTAGCCTATCATAACAGAGCTTATTTACATGAAGTAGCAAAAGCATTCGGCCTAAAAACATTAGATGTTTTTGGTATAAAAATTAGTAAGATAAATAAAATAAATACACTTTTTTTTTTTTGTAAAGCCAGGCTAATATAAAACAAAAGTGTACTGTTGGAAATGAAAAAGAAAATAAAAAGTTCCCTAGATTTATGATTTTAATAATTCCAAAAATCCATCACAGTCTGTATAATGGGTCCATATGGCCTCTTTAAACAACTAGATTCAGTATTAAACAGCACAGCACAGAATACATGCTGGGATACATACTGAGGCTTTCCTCACAGTAGAGACACGATGGATGGCATAGGCATGTGTGCTGATTGTTAGTACAGAAATGTCTTTGTTCTATTCTAGGGAAATGCAGTAGGATGAGTCAGTCTAGGACAGTGATAGCCAGAAGGAACACACTCAGAGCATTCTTTGTGGTCTCCATCTACAGCCATTAATGCTTCCTGCTGAATTACTGCGCCAAATATAATTCTGGACTAAAGAGATGTAATTAGTGGAAAGGTGTAAGCTAAAATCTGATGGGCATATTTTGATGATGTTCCAAAGACTTATTTTATTCTAGAATGGTGAGACAAATTCTGAAAACCCACTAGAAAATAATTTTTTTTCCTCATGAAGCAATCATGCTTCACCAATATTTTATCCAAACTATTCATTTTGCTTCTCTTTTCCAGATAGCAATACACGGTTACCATGACTGACACTCCCAAAAAAAAAAGAAAAAAAAAAAAAATTCTTAAGTCATATAGTTTTGTGTGAGGAACAGACTAAATTTTGTATTGATTTTTTTTTTTTTTTTTTTTTTTCAATGAAAATCCTCCCCTGCATTGAGCTGTTAAATCAAATAATGAATCACTGAGTGGAGTATATTTTATTTTAGATATATTTTTAAATAAATAAAAACATTTTAATGGTTTTAGTTAATAACCATTTAGATAAGACCACTGCTCCAGAAGTCACATGGAGCACTTGCTCATGGTCACAACAATACTGTGTTAGACTGAAAAAGCCTGGGTGAAATTTCATAATTCTCTTTCTGAGTTACAAGCCTGGAAAAACAGCAAGAAGAATATATATTGGCAGAATGATCACTTTTGGGTGAACTATCCCTTTAAGGACTTATTTAGAGCAAATGAGAGGAAGACTGCAGATAGAAAGAACAAAGATAAGAATAGAGCCCAGAAGACACACAATTACATGCGTGTGTGAAGCTGATAGTCACAAGGTTTATCATCCACATCCTTCAGCGGTTTTCTCTTTTCCTTTCCTCTTATCTCTCTCCTCTGTTCTCCAGAAGTTCTTGCTGTAGCTCTTCTCAGCTAACCAACAAAGTGATTAATCATAACAGACGCCAAAGTTGACATATCAAACCTGCTTTTACTACATGAAAGCATATAGAGATCCACATGCATACAAACACACTTCTGCTTCCTGCATAGCACCAATTCTAGTGGACATTCATTGAGTCCCAATATAACCTCTGCATTTCAATGTCTAACCACAGGTCCAACATAATGAAACAATTTAAACACATTTAACAGGATTCACACACGTTCAGGCCAGTGCAAATGCTTCCTTTCCAAGGATTAAGTCATAGGAAGAGCAATTTCCAATGGGCCGTACCCAGAGTCCACCTAGATTAGGCTTAACCTGAATATGTGAGCATAACTTTCCATCATCAACATCTTGCTCCAGCCACCCAAACAGGAACACTTGGACACGCAAAACAAACACAGACTGAGAGAAAAACACCCACACGGTTGTCTCCCACACTGATTTACTGAGAGCATCCAGCCTCCTGAGGATAATAAGGTCACTTTGAAGAGGAACTGCTGTATTGAGTAATGCTGATAAAGTGAGGAACAGAAAGTCAGATGGAATGCTTCCTCTCTGAGCCAACAGGAAATGAAAGCCTGCGTGCCCGCTCATCCCTCACATAACACGCTCCTCTGTCAGGAGATGTAGGACAGACTAAATTAAGACAGACTCGCAAGCAGGGGTGCACAATTAATCAAATGCGATTGTCGTGTGCATATTGTCAGTAAAGCTGGTTCTGTGATTAGTAGTAAATCTCCATCATGTGCTTTCAGATGGAGCAGCATTTACTACACAGAGCCGTAGTTCACTGACAAGCTATGCAAAATCGCGTTCATAATTGCATATGCATTAATTGCGCGATTATGAAATCAAAGAAATCGTTCTGCGATTATGTAAGCTGTTCGCATAGCTTCTCCGTAAACTATGGCTCTGTGTAGTAAAAGCTGCTCTATCTGAAAGCACGTGAAAATACCACATTTAATAACATGTTTTTACTCCAAACTTACTTCATAACGTCAGCTGAGTGTTTAAAATAAATCCTTCTGTGAGATGATGTGGCTTCTTACACAGAATAAGGCACGCAACATATTTCATTGTATTCTAAGCAGTGCTAAAGGGTATGTCAATTAGCATTACATTATTATATACTTTATTATAATAAAAATGATAAGACAAACTCAGATAAACCATATATAGTTGTATTTGTGTGTTTATTAATCATGTTGAATTAATGAAAGAAGTAAAATTTTCTGTTTATTCAGCAACCGCTATAGGCATTTCCTGGGTTTCTTCTGCGAGGCGTATTTGGAGTTTCCGTGCGAGAGTGCCCTCTGGCCTTCAGATGGAGATTTACTGCTGATCTCAGAACCGTGCTTCGCTGAAAGATATTCATGACAATCGCAGCTTCTGCCTAATCGCGATTTATCGCCTTTGCAATTTAATTTCAATTAATCGTGCAGCACTGCTTGCAAGTGATTCAACATAACACCTGCTGGATAAAGCATCTTACAAATCAGAAGGAGGTGGAAGAAAAAAAAAAAAGATATGTAATATCTGTGAGATTTGAAAGAAAACTCTGGATTGGATGGAAATGAAACAAACCTTTCTTGATAAGCAAATACTGCTCTGACACCTCAGTCATGTACATGTCAGGTGCTGCACAGAAATCACTGAAGCCCTAAAATGAGAAAGAGAAGCAAACAATGAATATTAAAGGAGTATATTCTACACTTTATATAGCATACTATTTTCCCCTGCAGTTAAAAAATGTGTTATTCAACTTCTCTACAAACAGCTTATCCATTAAATTGATCAAAATTCACAGTAAATACATTTAAAATGTTACCAAAGATTTCCAATTAATGCTGTAATGCAATAAATGCTGGTACTGCATGTTGAACTTCCTATTTATTTCATTTTTCCTTTCTATTCAACTTTCTATAAGAATTCTGAAGAAAAAAAGAGATTTCATGGCTTTCACAAAAATATTAAGCAACACAACAGTTTTCAACATGGATAATATAAAAATCAGCACTTTAGAATGATTTCTGAAGGATAATGAGACACTGAAGACTGGAGTAATGATGCTGAAAATTCTAATTAAACATCACAGAATAAATTATATTTTAACATATATCACAATATTACTCGCTTTACTCTTTACTTTTGATGAAATAAATGCAGTCTCGGTGACTGGTAAGAGGCTTCTTTCAAAAACATCTTACCAACTCCAAACTTTTGAAGGATAGTGTTTATATTTTAAGCTGTGTTTTTTAGTGACAGTGTTTAATTAGCATCCTGGCAGCTTGCTGTGCTTTAACTGGTTGACAAGTGTTGTGTTTTTAAGAAGGCTTGTCAAGTTAAAAATAGTCTAACTTTAAAAAAATGCACCTTGAAATCCCTCTGCATTTTGCAGTAGCAA
This sequence comes from Cyprinus carpio, assembly GCF_018340385.1. Classification (NCBI taxonomy): domain Eukaryota; kingdom Metazoa; phylum Chordata; class Actinopteri; order Cypriniformes; family Cyprinidae; genus Cyprinus; species Cyprinus carpio. The sequence continues at coordinate 19,276,083 of NC_056599.1, read as the reverse complement.
GAAAACATCTTATCTAAATTTCCCCTAAGAAGTGCATGCAATCAAGCCCTGGTGAATCTGAAACTAACCTAGTCATACAGGGACTTTCATACAAATTATTTGCCAACTAGTAGTTGGCAACCCACTGATTAGTCCATTTTGACTAGCTTTTTATTTTGATCTGCAGGTTTGTACATTGCTAATATTAAGATGACCTTGATCATGTTTGACTAAAACCTGTAAGTGTGTAGATTCTGAGTGTTAGAGTATGTTTACAAAAAATGGCATGACATCACCCCTTTAAAGCGGTTGTATAATATAACTATGCTAAAGAGGCTGCTAATCACACAGATGAACTATTACTGGCTGCTTTATGTAATTCCACAGTTATAATCTGGGCATATGCAGTGAGATCTCGAGACGAAGAAGCATCACTACAATACTGTCCTGCCTCTGTGTGGAGAAGCGTTGCCATGGAGACACTCACCGAGGAGACAGCCAGTTCCAGACCCAGTGAGCCCCAGCTGATTACCAGCGCCAACACACCCAGAAAACACACCCTGAGAGAACACAGATAATCAGCATTTATGCTATCATTATATACAATGTACACATATTATCATCTTCTAAAAGGTTGGAATCTCCTCACTGGGTTTTTCTTTAGATGGACTGCTATCATCTCTACTGCACATTGTTATATTTCGAGCCTCACATTTGTGTAAAACAAACTTCAACTAAAATATCTGCTCACCTTCACATTTAATATCTGATGCCCACGTTTGAGCATAACATATTTAACATATTGTAGATTAGCATACTGTAAACATATATGAAATAAAACATATGAATATATGAAATAAAATACAATAAATGTTTACTTAGATTATTTATTTTTATTTAGCATATATACGCAAATTAAAAATATATACATTATTTTATTTATTTTTTACAGTCTGCTAATCTGCTATCTTAAATTTAATTAAAAGGGTTATTTCTTTGTTTTAAACATAATTCCTTTATCTCTCTCTCTATGTGTGTGTGAATATAAAATCAAATACAATATTTATTTATTTATTATTTTAATTAGCATATATATATACACAAATTAAAAATATTTTTTATTTATTTTTTACAGTCTGCTAATCTGCAATATTTTATATATAAATATAATTTCTTTACATAAATTTATTCAAGGATGCATATTTTATTTTACTGGGGAAAAAAATAATCTGAATTCTTAAAGAAAAAAAAACAGTTTGCAGCATAACAACTATAAAATCAACATGTTTCAGATTAAAGTGTCAGACACTGAAGGGATTTTTTTTTTTGCGATGTGTACATTAATAAGAATTATGCTTCCATCTGTACCTTTAAATAAATGCCAGGTCAAGTAGTATCATGAAATTCCTTGAGTCAGGATTGAAGTATGGCAACCTAAAGATTTCACGCTTTTAGCGAGTAGCAACTTTTATTGCAGAGCAAATCAATATCCTGACATTTACCTTCTGACACGGCCTAAAGTCAAACCGGCTTTTTCGCAATATAATGTGAAAGCGAAATGTTAAATGTCTTAACGTATAGTGAATAAGACAAGCTAGAGGAAATCGGTAAGCCAGCTTTAGGATAGACACGGCAGGCTTTAATGTGAGCTCTAGCCCGGGGGGAAACGATGCACTGCTTCCTCCTATAAGACACAGCAGTTTAAACGAGAGCCTTAGAGATACAATGGCTCTATCCATAACACTGTGTTTTTGTCAGGTCTGGTGGAAGGAGTTGTGCATCTACTAAATGACTGAACATGACTGGCCCCACACCATGTCCCTGAGGTACTCCAGCACAAATAAGAAACCAAGAAACAACTGAAGAGACCTTCCAGAGAATATCTCGCTTACTTCCACACAATAGCACTGTTCCAAAATCTAGTGTGCCGCCTACCTACCCAGACAGCATTTTAAGCTACACACTTCCAACACAAAGGCTGTTTCAAAGGATAGGCACACCACACAAGACAGCTAAGGCAACACCGCATGTACTGTATGCTTCAATGAGAAGGCAGCCTAGAACGAATTTGGAAGAAAAAGTTGGTGGACATCGCTCCAGTGAAATCTCACGACAAATACATATATTTATCAACCTATATACAGTATATATCTCAAAAACTGCTAAAATTGCGTTGAGTTACAAAAAAGAAAAGTTTACATAAATACAGTAAAATTAAAAACCAAACAAAATAAAAAAAATATAGCGGTCAAGATTACACAAGACCTTTTACATTTATACAGGATAAAAATTCTAAGACCTGGACAGCCTAATTAAAATATGTTTAATGGAAAGGAGGTCTTGGAAAACATACAGAGTTGGGCAGACAAAAAGGCAAAATTTTTAATGTGATTTACCTCTTAGATGGTTGGTTTGGTTCATGGCTTCTAATGCTTAAATACTTTTTTTAAATACTTATGGAAAAAAAATGAATAGGAAAAATACTACTGGAACCAAGGCTGCTGAAAAGATGGGTGGACACCGTTGCATTGTTAGCTTTGTGACATCTCTAGTTGCGCCATCAAATTAAATAGTATCCAGTTTGCCCTATACTGTCTCGTGTATGAATTTGAAATGGTTATTTTTGTCATCCAGCATAATGTGCATTTTTTCTTTTTGGAATTTTCAGTGTCAACACTACAAAAGAGAATAGAAGAGTGCATAAGTACACCGATTGGGATACTCTTATTGGGGAGTCTCTTAGCACTTTAAATGAGGAAGTGTGGCAGGAAGTTACTTTCTATATAGAGCGGTTTTGGAACAGTGATAATGTGTCTGTTTTTCGAGCTGTGTTGTTCAGACACAGTGGAGAGCTTGTCACACTGTTGTTCTTCTGTTTTTCTGTGCCACCTTTGATTTAAAACTTCCCAGAGGGGGGGAATAAGAGAGAAAGAGACTTTATAATTTCTCTGTTGGAGCTAAAACAGTAGAGCATAACTAACACTCCATAAATCAATCTGGTGTAACTGCTTTTACAGAGAGTCAGAAATCATTCATCACAGCCTCATGGAGTGGATGGCTCCCTGACAACTGAAAGACATTTGTGGGTCAGTGACAAGAGCAGATCAAATATTGGTGGTCATTTGCTTGTTTCTGTAAGCTCTATTTTCCCTGGTGTACCACACATGACCCAAAGACACATCCGAGCCTTACCCAATCAGAATTCCTTTGGAGTTGCGGATAAGGCCGAAGAGCACCAGCAGGCAAATGAGCACATCAAACAGCAGTAGACCCAGGTAGCCCAGCCACCTAAAGACAACAACACATTAACATTACAAACACAGCAAAACCCAGTCAATGTAACGAACACTCTATGACAATGTATTGCAAACTCAAAAATGGTAACACTTTAAGAAACATTTTAACATGGTAACACTATTAAGAAACGATAAGTCGTTAACAAATAGTATAAGATGCTTCACAGATCAGTTGTCTCTTGTATATTTAAATAATGAAATATAAATATATGAAAAAGGGGTCAGTATGTTTTTCTTATATAAAGAAATTTATATTTTTCCTAACGAAGGATACAGAAAATTGATAATTCATAAGGTAACAAACAATAATAATAATCATATTATAATAGTGTTTCACAGTATTGCTGTTTTTACTGTATTTTTGATCAGAAAAGTGCAGCCTTGGTAAGTAGGGGTGGGCGATATACCAGTAGTAATTTGTTGACTGGTAGAGATTTCAACTATCGTCTCTATCGCGGTTACATGCTCGCGTAACATTGCTGTGCTACGTGGTCATGAAAACATCTCGTTACCGCGCATTTTCAAGCATTTCAATTAATAAAAAAACAAGAGATTTTGAGCCATGGAAACTCAATCAGCAGCAAAAGAAAACAGTAATTTAAGTCCTAAGTGAAAGCAAACAGCTGAGAAAGAAGACACATGTGTAACAGTATATTGGATCCGGGTCGCTCTTAAAGTGACAGCAGTCTAAAGGCCTGTTCACACCGGGACGAATTTCGCGCGCGATATTCGCCGACGTTTAACGCCTCGTGACTAAACAAAGGGCGCCAATGTGAGTGTGCACACCGACGCGAAAAAACGCCACGCGTAAAAGCGTCATTTTTTAAAAAAACGCCTCGGGTTCGTTTTTTTGGTTTGACGCACCGCGTCAAAAACTATACGACCAATGAGAATGGCGCTTTTGCACACGTGTCTGGAGCTTCTGAAGTTACAGTAAAACACAACTTGGGGGCACTCAAACACAAAACTGTCTTGCTGAGCACACATACGTAACGGCGAAGAAGATATACGCCAAGTAGTGTCTACACTGCCGGGAAGAAATAAGACGAAGAAGATGCAAGGCAAGATTAATGTAGAGTTGCTGGTCTCGTTGGTGTCGGAACACAAAGAACTATATGACAAACGCGACAGCGATTACAAAAATCTTGATAAAAGAGAACTAATATTTCTAGTATTTCTGTTTTACATTAAGCGCCATCTAATGTCAGGGAATGAATTTGCATGTTCACTCGGCTCATCGTCAGCGAAAATCGCTTGGGTGTGAACACAAAAAACGCGTTGAAAAACGCTGGCGAATAACGCGCGCCGATATTCGTCCCGGTGTGTACGGCCCTTAATATTCCTGCTTTCTGTCATTCATGTTAATCAAATAACAAAAGAGAGAAAATCTCTCACTGCTCGACTAAATCACTTTTGTAACTTTAATAAGAAGAAATATATATTTAATTTAGACAGTGAAGAATATGCAGTTTTTTTATACACGTGCTAACTTTATACAATGCATGTAGCATTTTTTTATGTGTTCTACTGTAGTTATTTTTTTTTTTTTGTCGTCCTTTTGCTTGTAATTAGTTTCTTATTGTTATTTAATTGCTAACTGTTTACTTGTCTTCCGTAAGCTTCAGTGATCTATTTACATTTTCAGAAAACATAATTTTTGACAATCAAAGCCATAATTATTTGGTTTTCTGGCTTTATCCTGTTTTGGAAGCCTGAAATGAAACTTATTTGGCTTGTTAGGCAAACAAACAGACCCCAAGGCAATTTCATTCAGAGAGAAATGTAAATGGCTGATGAGAAAGAGGCAGCGAGTGCACAGAATACTAATTTATATTCTCTCTAAGAGAGCACTGTTCACAACTTATGTGATACAGAGAAATCCTTTGAGCACTTTTTCTTTTTCGCCTGAGACTTTTTTGGATGTTAGAAAGGTTTTACAACACCTTCAAACAAACTGAAGTACATTTCAAAATGTCGGTCAGAAACATTTCTAGGGTTGTCGCAACACTAAAATTTTAGTTACCAAATATGTTTACTTATTAAAGCAACCCTTATATCTTAAGTTAAAATTTTAATAACACCCTCACAAATTCACAGCTCTCTGATGTCACTTAATGGTCACATGCCTTGCAGGTATTTCTCTCTCTCTTTTTTTTTAATTTTTTATAATTATAATTTTATATTTTTATTTATATATATATAAATTTATTTATATATATAAATAAATTTTCCTTTATTAAAAATGTTCACATACTTGAACTTGAGTACTGAAATCTGTATTCTCTTTTAAATTTTAGAATTAATTTGGTACTGAACTAGAATGTTTGACATCCCTACATATTTCTTTCAGTGACATTGCCATTCCTGTGAAAGAAATCAAAGTACATACCTGTACCAGTCATACAGTTCAATCTGGGTTGCCAGATCCTCCAGGGAGATGCTGAGATTGCTCGAAAAGGGAATGGCAGTCATCTGACGAACCAGCTCATGCCGCTGATCCTGGAGTTTCTGTATGATGGACCGGTAGTCTGTGTGCTTTGCATACTGGTCCCTTAGTAGCCGAATGTTCTCGTCCACAGTCTGGCTCTGAGCTGATGTACTTTCTGACACCTACAGACACACACATTTGCTTTGTAAGTTATTTTCTCATGAGCTACAGGTCAGAGTATAACATCTGAGTATGTCACGGAGATTGTCAAGCTCTGGTGTGTTTTTGGGGAGATGGAGCACTATGTGAACATAACCCAGTGTGCATCAGTGCCTCACCAGTCTGTCCACTCCTGACACGGTGCGATTAGCATGTCGGAGGGCGTAAGTAAACCGATTCACACCATCACAGGTTTCGCCATTCCCGTAGAAACCAACAGCAATGCCAGCGCTGTAAGGAGACAAAGAGAGAGGCATGAAGAGAAATAGAGGCCTTCAGCAGAGCCATGGTATCCCTGAGGAATAGGTCAGTAGTATCCCAAAACCCCTACACACAGCCGGCAGAAGACACAGACAAGCATCTAATTCAGACTCTACTGTCCTCATTACACAACTGAACACACATGAATGACTTATTTAATAAGAGTGAATTCTCAAAGATCGTTCATTTCTAAACAGGAATGTGTCAGGGGTACATGTAAAGATTTGAACCTAACTATAATAAAATACTAAAAATAAACAATTCATCTTGTGTGTATTTTTGTAATAGCCATATGCACTACTGTTAAAATTAATTTGGCTAAGATTTGTTTTAAAGATTTTTTGTTTGACTTTTACTCAGTAAAGACCCATACAATTGATCAAATTACAGACAATTATACAATAAATGCTGTTCTTTTGAACTTTCTATTCATCAAATAATCCTGAATAAAAAGAAATCCTGGTTTAGACAAAAATATTAAGTATTAACTGCTTTTAACATTGATAAAAATGCTAAAGAATGGAGTAATGACTAATATATTAACACACAAAAATTTAATTGTAATAATTTTTCACAAAATTACAGATTTTACTGTAATTTTGATCAAATAAATGCAGCCTTTCAAAAACACAGACATTCAAAACAAAACAAAAAAAATCTTATAGACGCCAAACTTTTAACAGTAGTGTATGTAAACAAATATAGCATAAACAAGTCTCACCCATACAGCTTTAAAATATTTAAAATCTGCTTTATATGGACATTTGATGGGTTGTAATTAGGAAAGAGTTTAGTATTGTCTGAGAGAAATGAATTCTGAACATTATTGCATTACATATGGCTCATAACCAGAAGGATGCTGGTTCAAGCCTTATAAATGCAATAAAACAAATAGCCCTTTGCTCCAAGGGAATGCAACAAGATCCCTAAATGTTAACGTAATGACTACTCACTTTATATATTTGCACAATTTGCAACTAACAAAATGCTTTTAGTCCATTTAGTCCAAGCGTCTGTGCACATGTGAGAACCATAAGAGAAACTAGTGGTCAAATGATCGATAGCACTCTGTGAAACTCAACACAACATTGACTCAGACTGTTGGGGTACAACAACAGCGCTGGGAGAAGACAGATGAGAACGAATCGATTGCGCTAACAGCTTTGACCAACCAGAGAATCAGGTCACAAATAATCAGCTGTCCCACAAACCCACTGAGGCCGTTCACAGCAATGTAAAGACCACTTGCACCATCTGCACCAGAGATATGACCACCAACACATCCGACTTGAACTTGTTGCCTCACCACCAGGTGGCAGAAAAGCACAACCTGCCAACGGGGCTTTCAATCCCACTCATTCCTATTCCCCACCCTCTCTCGCTCAAGAATTTCACCCAACTCCATTGTAAAGCATTCAATGGCAGCTACAATCAGCAGCCAACCCGCTTAAGGGGGTTCTGCGACTAAACAAAGAGCTATTCACCGCAGGACAAGCCCCACAGCTCTCAGCTAGAGTACATTTAAGACACATTCAGTGTGTTTGCCAGTCTTATCATTTGCTTCGCGAATGGGCCAAAGTCTAAGTATCAAGATTTCACAATAACCTCTGAGTGTAAAGGACCCATTGTCACTGAAGCACTATGCAGGAAGTCACTTGAGTGAGTCTCTCAAGCTAGCTCTATATTTTGTAAACATGCAGTTAGTTGTGCTAAGCCGACGTGGTGTGTTGGTTTTATTCTCCATGAGCTGTGCTGTTCAGACGGGGCGTGTTGAGGCACGAATGTGCAAATCAGGAAGCAGATGTCACCTCGCCGTCCCCCCGAAGCCACGGTCATGTGACGCATTAGAGAGGTCTCAGTGGAGTTCCCAGCATTCCTGCTACACTGTAAATCTGGTGGATAATCTGCATGAGCAAAGTTAACTAAATACACAAAAACACAGTCTAATCTCTCATAACACACACACAACATGAATGGTTTGAGAGTGATATGAGGGCCATTTCTTTTTTCATGTTGTTTGTATTAAAACAAATTATAATGCTACTTGTGTTTACACTACTACAAAACTATGCAATGACTTCACTAAGAAATGATCTGTCTGTAAGAAGCAGAGGTTAATACTGTATTTCCCAAGAAGGCAGAAATAAATTAACACTTCAGGACTTCAGGATATATATATATATATATATGTGTATGTGTGTGTGTGTGTGTGTGTGTGTGTGTGTGTGTGTGTGTAAATTCCCATGGAAGCCCAAAAATTTTTGGATGCTGTATGTTAATTTCTAAAACAACAACAATAAAAAAAAAAGCATACTTTTGTTGAAGGGGTCATATGATGCGATTTCCATTTCCATTCCTTTCTCTTTGGAGTGTTACAAGCTCTTGGTGCATAAAGAAAATCTGTAAAGTTGCAAAGACTAAAGTCTTGAATCCAAAGAGATATTCTTTATAAAAGTTAAGAGTCAAAGTTAAGAGCTTTTGCCGCTGCCGCCATGTTGTGGAGACACTGTGTGTTTCGTTGTGAAAGCGAAACTACTTTGTTTGGCCTTCCAAAAGAGGACAAAACTAGAAATCAGTGGTTAAGTTGTATTTACAACACTGTTCCAGAACAGTTCAACCCAAATATTCAGATGTGTGCAGCACATTTTGCGGAGGACTGTTTCCTGTGAGAGAGTAGCCTACTATGCCGTTGTCATAAAGTGGGGCAATTCCAACTTTGCAAGCACAGTGCGGTGCTTCTGACTCACAGCCTGTAAGTACATTTTCATATGTAAAGGATTTGCCACTGATGATTCAAACGGTTTTGTGCAGTGTAGAGTAACTGTTAGAGCTTGTTGTTTGTTGTTTCTTCAATCACAAATGCAGACATGCTTTTAGGTTTATGCAGTGCAATACGCAACGCAATGCATAAAAAGACAGTATAAGTCATTATAATCAGTAACTATGTCCCCACTGGCTGCAACAAATGCCTCGTTTGTAATGGATTTGATTGGTTTTGTCTCGTCGCGTCGGTGTCCTGACATTTTATCCTACCTGTCAGGCACACACGGCATCACAGTGTTAAGGGGCGTAACATTTCAGTCACACGCTTGAGGCATTCGGCAAATCACAACGCACTGGATAGCTGACCAATCAGAGCACACCTCATCTTTCAGACCGATGAGCTTTTTAAAAATCAATGCGTTTCAGAAAGGCGGGGGATAGAGGAGAAACAATAATGTACAGTATGTGGACAATAATGTGTTTTTTTTAACCTTAAACCACATAAACACATTTCATTACACCAAATACACAAAATAATGTTCTTTTTAGCAACGTCATATGACCCCTTTAAATGTTTTTACTTAACAGTATGACTTTGCCAGTGTGACTTACTTCTAAGAACACTATGGTATTACCATTGTACTATCAAACAAGGTATGGGTAGGCCAAACAAGCCTGTCAGCTATAAAACTGTCAGCTTAAAAAAAAAAAAAAAAAAGGGCAGCTGTGAGGTTTATAGGGTCAGTTACATCAAACCATACAAGAGAAATCTCAGATAATAGTTCTACCGAGGGAAGGGAAAGTGAATGTGGGCTCTAAGGCAAGATATGACCCGAGGACAGATCAATCAATGTTCCCCCAGCTGTGGCCTTTGGTGGTCCCATATCACTGCTGTCCTGTATTAAAGAAAGCTCAGTCTGTCAAGACAGTCTCTATTCTGGGCCACAGCTCTCATGGGTCCATACAGACATACTGCAAACAAATAAATAACAAAAATAAGCCACATGACTCACCAAAATCTATCCCAGCATTCCCTAATGCTAAGAAGCAGACTTGAGTTGCATAATATATAATAAGTAATGACCTGTGATTGTTGATCAATGTGAATGGGGTTAAATGCTCCTTAGAGAATAACACTCCACTGACTGGACAGATCACGCTGAGCAATCTCATTACTCATGCTCGTCCTGGTGCGCCCTTCCCCCTAAAGCACAGCGTCCCGAATCAGTGGGGATTTGGATAAGTGGAGTGTCACACAGCTAAGACAAGACTAGTTTGGTTACTGTACCCAAAGAGTGAGCGGCCTTTGGTGTTGTGTATCTGTATACAACAGCTACAGTTACCAATGAAAATAAATGACACACACATATACATATAAATACATAGAGAGTTATACAAAAAGTGCAATCTACAAAAATATATATCTATAAATCATTTAATGAATGTCTGTTATTGGTTAAAAGAGCTTATTCTAGTGAGACAAAAATGGTAGTGAAATCTTATACTTTTTCATCTCATAGTTTTATCTATAAAGAAGACTGCTGACATTATCACAATATTCCCCTAGTAAAAAAGTAATATACTTTTACTTTTTTAAAATACATCCATTTCATACAAAGAATAGTTATTAACATTTACTGACATATCGATCAAGCCTTACTCATATAAAAATTAATTAAACTTTATTTTGGAGTAGGCTACTATTTGTGCACAATGCACATTTCTTAATACTAAGCCTAAAATGTTTTTTTAATGTCACTACTGATGAGGATTATATGATCTTTGAGTGGTATCTTTCTTTAAATGCAAGATAATTAAAGTGTACCTGAAGTATACTTGCAATAGTTCCATTTAACACAAACAATTAGTCGGACTTCAGCACTACTTTCACACAATTACATTTTAAAAGTACAAAATTAGTTTTCCAATTTAACAGACTTTAAGTATCCCAGTTTAGTACACGAAATTGCAGGGTATTTTTATTAAGTGCATAAATATATAAATGTATCTGTAGTATACTTAGCATGAAAGAAATGTATTTCAAATACATTTTAGTATATTTATTTTTCACAGGGTCACATTACCCAATGTTATATTGTCAGCAAAGATACTGCGATAATATTAATTATATCGCCCAGCTCTTCTGTCTAATAATTCACAGCATTAGCAAAGACAGAATATCTTTCATATGAAAGAAATACTCACATTATAACTGTAATATACCAAAATGAATTTAATTGAATCAAAACTGGAATCAAGAGCTTGTGAATCAGAATCAAATCAGGAAATCTGCCATGAATAAATAATTTGTATATTATACATTGACGTACAATTGGACAGATCATATTCATCATCATATTTCTGGTGCAAAAATGTTGGATGGACACAAGCTTATATATTCCCGTCTCAGTTCCCAAATGACCTGCACACTAGCTGCTGTGATGCTATCAGAGCCGTTGAAGGGGCTTTAATGTCAAGTCATGAGCTGATTAGCATAAACGCTGTAAAGGTTTCAGAGTCTTGCTCTGGATTTGCATAATCTTTAGTTATGCAGCGCTACAGCTAAAATGTGCCTGAAGCTGCAGACATCAGAAGTCCAAGCGTGAAACTTAGGTGCTTGTGTATCTGGATTGAGTCCTCCAGGCTGTTTCACACCAACTACAATTAAACTATCTGACAGAGGTGAAAACAGAACAAATTCATGCGTCTTGACTTGCATGCCACCAACTATATCAATTCTGACTGAACAGTGTGCATTTGAAGGGATTTCATCTGGACTAAATAATGAACGTGGTGCAACAGAACTCAAACGAGACATTAAAGAAACACTGTTGAAAGAGCAAAAAACAACACAAACCCTAAATGTTACTCACAATAAACAGGAAACACTTAGAGTAGGTGTTAACCAACACGACTGATTGGACAGTGAAGGAATCTACAGTAACATGACTTAGTTCAAGTTCATTTATTTATAAAGCACATTTAAAAACAGCCACAAGACTGACCAAAGTGCTGAACATTAAAATCAAACCATAAACACATAAAACAAAGAATAAAACATATGAATTTAAAACCCAAGGAATGACAAATAAACAATACCATAATACAATGTAATAAGAATGGGATATTAATAGGCCAGATCCAACAAGTGTGTTTTTAAAAGAGACTTAAAAATTGATAGGGCAGGTGCCACTCTAATCTCAAGCGGCAGATTGTTCCTTAACCGTGGCCCACCACAGAAAAAGCTTGATCCACTACATTTTAGTCTGGACTGAGGAACTAAAAGGAGATTCTGGTCACTTGATCTTAGACTTCTAGTGGGAGTATAAAAATGCAGCAGCTCTGAGAGATAACTAGGGGCTTGGTTATGTAAAGATTTACACACCAGTAAGAGAACTTTAAAATCGATTCTAAATTGAACAGGCAGCCAATGGAGGGCCCTCAGTATGGGGGTGATCTGCTCACATTTGCAACTATTTTGAAGAAATCTAGCAGCAGCATTTTGGACCAATTGTAGGTGAGTAGTTTGTGACTTTGAAATCACGCAACAGTGAGTTGCAGTAATCTAATCGTGAAGTAATAAAAACGTGGACAGTCATCTCTAAATGTCGTAGCATTTAAAAAAAGTGTTTGACTTCTTAAACTGGAACCAATTAGAGAAGAGATATGTTTGTCCAGTTTTAATGACTCATCAAGAAGGACACCCATATTTCACACACGAGAAGATCTAAAGGGCAATAAGCTGCCCAGATCTAGGCTGGTAGCCTGAGAATGATCAGTATAACTGAAAACAATCACCTCTGTTTTATCTTCATTTAACGTAAATTTTTTTTTTTGAGTTAGCCAGTGTTTGACCTCTTCTAAGCACCTTAGTAAGGTACTAAGTGCTGAAGGATCACTTCTCTTAATAGGTAAATAAATCTGGGTATCATCAGCATAGAAATGAAATGAAAAGACACCCCATGCCTTCTTAGAATGGAACCCAGAGGAAGCATGTACAGGGAAAAAAAGAGAGCGCGCCAATATCGAGCCTTGAGGGAGGCCACAGGTGAGAGGAGCAGAGGAAGGGAAGTCACCTAGTTTGACAAAAAAAATTCTGTCGGATAAAAATGACTGAAACCACTTAAGGACCATACCTTTCAGGCCCACGAATGACTCTAATCTAGTTATCAAAATAGAGTGGTCCACAGTGTCAAATGCTGCTGATAAATCTAAGAGAACCAGGACCACAGAGTCGGTAGCTAAAAGGATATCGTTTAACACTCTGAGAAGGGCTGTTTCAGTACTATGAGCAGATTTAAAACCAGACTGAAAATTTTTTGTAAGACTATTAAGATTTAGAAACAACTGCAGTTGGTCAAACATTTTTTTCTAAATCCTTTGAAATAAATGGTAAAACAGAAATGGGACGGAAGTTATTCAGTTCAGAATAGAAGGATCTAGTGAAGGCTTCTTGAGAAGCGGAGTGACAGTAGCAGGAACAGAACCAGTTAAAAGGCACTTATTGAAAAAAGATACCAAACCTGGCATGACAGAGTCAACAATTACTTTTTAAAATTTAGGATGTATAATGTCATAAAGACAAACAGATGGTTTAATATTAGCAATGATGTATTTGAGTGATTGTAAGGAAATGGGTTCAAAAACATCCCAAGAAACAGGATGAGGACAAAAGGGAGGGGGTTCAATATGGAGAGACTTAGATTCTGCCGTTTACGATCATTCCTCTGCATCCTCATGAATCATTGATTCAGGACAGGGGATTGCATGTCTCAACCACATTTTGTAAAACATTCTTGTACTTTCTGGTTTCTATTTGAGCGCTCATGTGTTCCTTCAAATGCGTCCACTGAGATTTCTTGTAAAGCTCTCAAAATATGTGCCTTCATCAGCAATTCTCAGGAAGTTTCGCCATACAATTTGCTTCCAAGAAAGACCAAAAATTGCACAACTCTAGATTTCTATTTCAATAGAAACAGAAATATCTGATATATTTAATACCAAATCTGATAAGAATAAGATAACCTTTAGATGGTACACATTACAAGGGCTTCTTAAACAGTCTCTACACACAGAGTCTACAGGAAGACTGTCCACTGTATGGACGGCATGAGCTTGTTTCCTCCTCATGCGTAAGTGATGAGAAGTCCATGCAGTATGCACTTTTGCACATTTTCTGTGCTGACTGGTGTGGGATATCTGCAGAGCTTTGCAGAATAAACTTAAATATGGTAAATTTTGCTTGAAACTCAAACGCAAGAGATGGGTGACGTACAAAAGAATTACGTGGAAATCCGCAGAACTTTCAGTGGAATTCTGTGCAGTTACCATGCAGGCGTGCTGATGTGAAATAAGATAATGTTGGGTGTTTGCTGCTTTAAAGTGGCCAATTTATATTGTCAGTGTACACAGAAGCTGAACAATGGGCAAATCTGCTAAATGATCAATAACGTATCAACTTGTCCTTTTTTTATTACTCGGGACTATGATTAGTCTTACTGTATTAATAGCAACTCTGTCTCAGTTCACAGTTACTAGGGATGTGTAAAACTACATAATATTATAATTATAATATTAATAATATATACACAAAACACACACACACACACACACACACACACACACACACACACACACACACACACACACACACACACACACACACACACACACATATATATATATATATATATATATAGATGGAAAAAAACGAAAAAGAAAAATCCAGAATAACTCATCATCAGCTGAACAACAAGATGACCATCACAATCATTCATAATAATTATCACTTTAAAAAGTACAATTTCAGCCTAGACTTACCACTTAAAAGTGAGAATGAAGCCCGCCTCAAGCATTACTGGCTGCAGGCATGCATTATGAGAATATTAATATCACATCATAAGAAATCCTGAGTCATGTCCCTCTCGGGTGTGATGATTATTAATGGTGTTTGTGTTGAAAATGGGCTCATCTTCCTCCCCCATCGGGAGGAATCAGCAGGGAGCCTGTGAACATGACAAAGAACGTGTTCTCCATACTTCCACTTCCACACAGGACCAGATGTGCACTGATAAACTTTCACAGAAGGGAAGATGCTTGCTCAATGTGAAAACTAAAAACAGAAATCATGAGACAGAGAAAAACAGAGAGAGGAGTTTTAGTAACTGATTTCGCAAAAGAGTGAACTGAGTGCGAGACTGACAGAGAGAGTGAGGATGTGTGAGACTCTCTCTTCATGGATTAAACAAGTAGGTCCACATGGAATCACTAAACAAAAAAAAAAACTAAAATCAAACAAAAACTAAACTAAAGAAACTAAAACCACAAAAAACAAACAAAACCAAAACAAAGCAAAGCAACGCAAACTAATACCAAATCAAACCAAACTAAAAAGTAGTAAACCAAAAATAAATAAACAAACATCATCATCTGTGTTGGTCTAAAACAGATGCAATTTACTTTCTGTAAACTTTTTTTTTCCATTCAGATTCATTTTGTATTATATTATATATTTTTTAAATGTGCACTGATATATACTCTAAATAAGACCAGCATTTGTATTAAGTAACTATTAGGGTCACGTTTGCTTCCATGGTGGCTTTAGAGAAGATAAGAAGAGACAGCAAGACTCAAGAGTTTTTTGCCTCGTCTTTGAGCTCTTTACAACTTCCGAGCTGGGGAAAAAAGATGGACCGTACTGAAGACAGGTTTTATTACTTGGTGTGTAACTCATAGTGACCATAAAGTTCACACCTGTCATCAACATACACTGAAGAACAGAGACTTACAAAACCACACAGCAGGCCCTCTCTCATGCTCACACTATCACAGGCGGACTCCCTGAAGAGCGAGCGCACGTTAACATGGAAAAAACAGAAGGACTGGTCATGAGATGTGGGGGGTGGTGGTGGAAAAAAGGTGGTGGTCTTTTTTTTGTGAGTCCTTGATGATGGCTGTAATGCCAAAAACCATAACTGCCGGGAAAGACACTGCCATAGCAACAGTGTTTATTTGAGACAGGATGTCAAACCGGACAATAGAAGAGCCTCAACGTTCCCACCAAATTCTTTTCATACACATTGTGCGTCAAACATCATCATAACAAAAGCCTGCTTTACTTATTCTGTTTATTTATGAATCCTTCCACTGGTTTGCATTCACTCAGAGAAACATCTTGACATCTTGAATTTTAATGCACTTTATTCTGAAGACAATGAAAGAAAACTAAAGTGAAGGACAGCAGAAACACTCTTTGTGGTTTCATGCATTATAGCAACAGCACCAGACAGAAGGTTGTGTCTGAAGTAATGACTTTCTCATGCACAAGCCCACTTTATTCTGCAGCTCAGCACTTTGTCATCATCGACATTATAACACACCAGGAATGAAACGTTCAATGATTCACCTCAGCAAATTTCACAAACCAATCAATAGTCATCCTGTGATTAATTCAAGCAATCCAAGACTTGTGTGTAAAAGGACCAAGAGTTGATTCTCAAGTAGTCAAATGTGCATTTATCAATTTGCATTGAATGTTCAATTCTTTTTAACCTGCTTTTCAAACTGCTACACATTTCACTACGAAATCCAAGTGACCTTGACATGATCATGAAGAGTAGACATTCAAAAGCTTAAAAAAAAAAAAAAAAAAAAAAAAACACATTTAAAGGATAGTTCACCCAAAAATTAAAATTATCCCATGATTTACTCACCTTTAAGCCATGCTTGGTGTATATGACTTTCTTCTTTCAGGCGAATACAATCAGAGTTATATTTAAAAAAAATTGTCCTGGCTCTTACAAGCATTATAATGGCAGTGAATGGTGGTCGAGGTTTTGAAGTCCAATAAAGTGTATTCATCCATCATAAAAAGTGCTCCACCTGGCTCAGTGGCGTTAATAAAGGCCTTCTGAAGCCAAGTGAAGTGTTTGCGTAAGAAAAATATTCATATTTAAAACTTTAGAAACCGCAATCTCTGGCTTCTGCTAACTGTCGTACATCCGTATCAAAATCCTGTCATTTTTTTTCCCCTATTTAGCGCCCAAACTCTGGAATAACCTACCTAAAATTGTTCAGCACTCTGTCAGTTTAAATCTAGATGAAAGACCCATCTCTTTAACTTGGCTTACACATAACACACTAACACATTTCTAATATTCAAATTCGTTAAAGGATTTTTAGGCTGCATTATTTAGGTCAACCGGAACCGGGAACACTTCCCATAACACCTGATGTACTTGCTACATTGTTGGAAGAATGGCATCTACGCTAATATTAGTCTGTTTCTCTCTTTTTCCGAGGTCACCGTAGCCACCAGATCCAGTCTGTATCCAGATCAGAGGGTCACTGCAGTCACCCGGATCCAGTACGTATCCAGCCCAGATGGTGGATCAGCACCTAGAGAGAACCTCTACAGTCAGCGGAGACCAGAACATCTAGATGAGCCCCTAATTCCCTGTAAAAACCTTGTCTCAGACTGCCACCGGGACAAGACTATAGTAACCAGTTGAGTCCTCTGCACAATGTGACTTTGCTGCAGCCTGGAATTGAACTGCTGGTTTCGTCTGGCCAGAGGAGAACTGGCCCCCCGACTGAGCCTGGTTTCTCTCAAGGCTTTTTCACCATTCTGTCACCGATAGAGTTTTGGTTCCTTGCCGCTGTCACCTCTGGCTTGCTTAGCTGGGGACACTTTTCCAGTGATATCGCTGACTTGACCGTACAGATACTATTTAAACTGAACTGAGATGCATGATGACATCACTGAATTCAATCACGAACTGCCTTTAACTGAAAAATGAGTGTTCACTATTGTCATTTTGCATTATTGACACACTATTTTCCTAATTAATGCTGTACAGTTGCTTTGACAATCTGTATTGTTAAAAGCACTATATAAATAAAGGTAACTTGACGTAATTTGCCCAAAACTCAAATTAACTCATGGTTTATCTGTGGTTCCATCATGGCAGAGCAACAGTCTGAAGAGAATCCCGCTAAGCAATTTGGTTCAAGTTCAGCTGCCCGAATAAGAAACTGAATGTCTCATGGATATCTAGTTCACTTCCTACTCAAACTCTGACACCATTTATCTGGCAAACTCTGGCAATTCCATTGATTAGTTCTTCATTAAAAGCACTCATCTTATCAACCTTCTTACCACTTACTAACTTCTTTACCGGATGGACTGATCAACAAAATCTGGGCACTGATAACACCTTAAAAGTTTAGTTTATGTAAAAATGAAAAAAAAAAAAAATCAGTTATCATTTATTCATAATCAAGTCATTCCAAACCTGTATAAATTCCTTGCTTGTGTGAAACATAGAAGATGTTTTGAGAAATGTCTCATTGTCTATTGTAACAAACTGTTTGGCTACCAGCATTTCTCAAAATATCTTGAGTGCCAATGAGTGCAAAAGTTTGAAACTGCCGCCAAAGTAACACACTAAAAACAGGACAGTAATGGCTAAGCATTTCAGTACTGCCATAAAATTTGTTTCTGGCCTGATGAACTTTCATATTCATACAGTGTTCATTTTCATTTGGATAATCCTTACGTTAGCCCTTGCCACTGAGGAGTTTTGGGGCTACAGGTAGAAATAACCCCACGCCTGCAGCTAGAGGAATCAGAGGTGTTAATACACCGATATCGAACCCCAGAGAGAGCTCCAAATGAACTACAGAGATTAGTACAGAAATGACTTCCCTTCCAGAAATTAAACCCTGCAGCCCTTTAGATAATACACACCTTTCTTTACACTCTAACAGACAGAATGAAGTTTTTCCAGCTGGGACTATTGATACAAGCATCTCTCTGGAGACTCTGACTACAGTTGTCATCATCTGCCTGAACGAGCCGCTGATATGAGGAAGAATGCATTCAGACTCACCTGCAGACGAGGGTGGCAATGATGACGCACCAGGCGGTGCAGCAGCAGTCTGCGTTTGGCTGCTCGTCGCTCTTCTTACGACGGCAGCACAGCCAGCAGGAGTAGATGAGGAGGAAGAGGAGGTCCAAGGCCAAGCATGCCACAGCTACACTGCCCAGCAGCAGGATAGACTGCGCAAGAGATGAGAAGAAAACATGAGCCACCCAAACAATCAGTTATTTAAGTGACATTATCATTATGGCTTTCTCTGCTTCTGAATATTAAGAGATGCCTGCAACTCCAGTTTAAATGAGAATCAAGATATTTTTCACTTATAACTTCTGGAGAGCAATAGCCAAGGTCTGGACAAAGATGAAACTTTCTAGTGCTCATGTCGAGAACCGGTGTTTGGGTATGCTAACAAATAGAGTATACTTTGAAAGGCTTTAGCCAAAGTAAACATGTTAACTGTTTTTGTTTCATTTTGATGTTTCATTTGAAGACTGCAATTCGACTCTATTGACAACACTAACTTCCAAATTATAACTAAATATAGGATTCAATCTTTATCAACTTGTATTCTTTCAGTTAGCACAGAGTTTGTATTTTTTTTTTTATCTGAACTTATGTATTGAATGAATATTTCCAAAATAATCCTCAAATAATGTTTTTTATTTTTATTAATTGATTGTTTATTTGTTTTTTTACCCCAAAACTGAAGTGCATAAGTTCAGATCAATGAGGCCTACTATCAATTAGTCCCAAAAGAAATACAAAACCTGTACTAACTGAAAGCAAGCAAGTTGATAAAAAGACTGAATCCACAATTTGGTGATAATAGCATGAGAGATTTGCAAGCAATTTTAAAAAGACCGTTAATTTTTGACCAGGAACGCCAAATTAGGTAAAGGATTTTAAGCACAGCACAAGGGTTAAACTGAAAGAAATAATTCTACTTGTAATTTTGTTATAAATAAATATGTTCTACCTTGATATTACCTGTCATAAAGAAAACAACAACAACATGCTGCTTCATATAAATGACCTAATTTGCTGTTCATTTTTGTTTCATTTTCCCGACAAAGACTCCTTTTAATTCTAAATATGACTAAGACAAATCAAAGGCACCTCATAACACACCCTTTTATTAAAATTGAAAATGGTGCGTGGGTCGCCCTAAACAGAGTTTCCCCACTGTAACTCACTTGACAAGTAACCTGCAGGGGAAGTTTTTTTATGTACAATGAGGTCAGAGCTATTCTCAGTTAAGACACACACTTCACTCAAGCAATCTTGTTGTGACAACCACACAAGGATTAAGCACTTTACGTTCGTCTGCACTCACATTCCTCAAAAACCGACCCAATTCTTGTCCCGCCCGATTAGTGGGGGAATCGGTCAAATGAAGACACCCATGATGGGTTTGGCCTGGTATCCAATCAGTTAATCTGCATGGACTCACTGAACCCCTCTTCACATGCAAGCATTTCAAATCTCCCAAATCACATAGTTTCCATACGGCTTTCAACCTGTGCCAAGCTGTCCGTCAAGCTCACAGTGTGTGATCACAGGAGAGCCAGGAAAACCATTGTGCTGGTTCAAAAGGGCCCAGCGAGTCAGACTGGAAAAGCAAGCAGGTCTTAAAAGCATAGACTGTAATGCTAAAAGGGCATCATTGCTTAGCGCATTTACTTTAAAAAACAAAGCCTGATTGTTCGACTCAAAATAATTCTTTGGGCTTATTGGGCTCAGAAGATTCCAGCGAATGTTCAGGTGCGAGGTTTATCAGACCACCTGGAAACAAAGTTGTGTTTACACTAATAACACCACTTGTGATCTACGGACACTGTCTAAAGAAGAACTCTGACAAACAGTGAGTTTAGAAGTTTGTCTGATGCAACTGTTTACAAATAAACAAGATATCAATTAATATGATACTTCATTATTGTGAAGTGGTCGATTTCTGAAGGATCGTGTGACTCTGAAAATTGAAGGAATGGCTGCTAAAAATTCAGCTTTGCTTTCACAGGAATAAATTATATTTTTAACATTCAGATAGAAAACTTAATTTAAATTGTATTTCACAATAGTGCTGTTTTTGCTGTATTTTGATCAAATTTTTGGTCATTTATGTCAGTCACTCTGCCATTTCCAATCTAAATGGACACAGTCAGGATATGGTAACAAAAGTTTGCCTTATCATTTGCTAAATTATTCCAATTTTATCATTACATCAATTCTAACAATTCAAAGGTGAAATCTAGGTTAGGGTAATAGGCTATAGGTTAATAACAGGGCAATCATGCAATAGAACAACCTTCACAGCTCTTGTTTACTAGACATAAGCCTCGGTAATTAGATCACCTTAGTTAACACACCCTTTTGAGCAGTTAGTCTCCCCTTAAAACCAGAGATTGCCCATAACAGTCGACCAGCTGATGGATCTTTGGCCATTGCATAGCAAAATGAAAATATCAAGAACCCTGTGTTTTGCACATCCCTACTAGTAACCGTTTCAAAATGCTCGAATTCAAGACCTCTATGTTAAATCTGGAGAACATATCCATTACTTCACTGCTGCTTTACATTTCTGTGTGATGTCGAAACATGGGAAATCATTTCCAAATATCAAGACAACCCAGTCCCTGCGGGGAAATGCTAAACCGATCTAATTTTAGAAGCATGATTAAGCTTTGTGCTGTATAGACTGTGGAAACCACTTGTCCACAAACTACAATGTCCACTATTCACAGTGGCACTTCAAGAAAAATGAATCTTTTGTGAGGTCTTCTGAATCTTTCGCTCTGTGACAGTGACACATTGAGGGTTGTGCCGACTTGTAACAGACCCGTGGACGTTTATGAATCTTTTAAATCTGACTTACAAGTGAATAATCAAACACACACACATATTGACGATAGACGAATAAACCAAGACAACTTCACTGATGACTATCCACTTTAAGTAGCAGATGATGAACCATGAACCTCTTTCCAAGTCAACGTCACTAACAGACTTAACAGTTGTCGGTTGATTAGACAGCCATCGTGACCCATTGCTAATATGTGACCCTGGACAACAAAACCAGTCATAAGGTTTTTTTGAAATTGAGATTTTTTTTGAAGTTGTCTAAATTAAGTCCTTAGCAATGCATATTGCTAATAAAAAATTAAGTTTTGATATATTTATGGTAGGAAATATCTTCATGGAACATGATTTTTACTTAATATCTTGATGTGTGTCATAAAAAAAAAAAGATAATTTTGACCCATACAATGTATTGTTTGCTACTGCTACAAATATACCTGCGCGACTTATGACTGCTTTTGTGCTCCAGGGTCACATATGTAAATACGATCACAAAAACTTGTGATCTTAACACTTACCGGAGTCACAGAAATAGCTGTTTTACAATGAATCATCACCTTAAATGAATCAGTCATAACTAGGCGAATCACTGTCATCACATTCGGGCAAGTCCAACTCAAACCCAAAACCGTTCAACACAACAATGGGAAACGTGAGGCAGGATCTCATCTGAGACAAATGAAGTGTGAATGATGATGATGATGATGGTTGATATGACGTCTCAGGATGAGGAAATTTGTTACTTGGTGCCAGCACCATCTGGGAGAATGGCCAGTAAGCACTTTTGATATGATTAATCAGTGCTTAAATACCCTCATTTACAAAGAATGGCAGATCTTGCCAGAACTGCATAGCTGGCAACCTCTGATAATGTGTTTGGAGAACGTGATTAACAGCCTTTGCGTCCATGTAATCATCTCAGCGTACTGGCAGAAAGCTGTGTCTTTATATAAATACACAACGCAACTGAATAATCAGCCCTAGTAGAAAATGGCAGAAGAAACGAGGTTTGCATGTCTGCTAAATCCGTCTACTTAATTGGTTTCATACAAGAAAAACAAGTTACAAATAAGAAGAAACATCACATTAGCCAGCGTAGGGGTGTTACTGCCAAACAGCTTTAAACGTTGTATTTATTTCCTGTAGCTCAGAGTGCTTGCAACGCCAAGGTCATAGTTTTGACTCTCAGGGAATGCATGAATTGACAAAATATGTACTTTAAATACAATGCAAGTCGCTTTCGATAAAAGCGCCTGATAATACGTTAAAGTCAATTTAAATCTAACACAATCTACAAGTTTTCAACCGACTTCCCACCAGTTAAAGATATGAAACACAGCTGGCCTTTGCCAACTCAGAGTGCTTGTGTTTTCCTTTGAGAACTTGTGCCAAGGAGGTCACCGCAATTACCGAAATTTCAATCCTGCCACGTTTCTCCTTTTGCTGCTAACAGGAAAAGACCCAGACTCAGCTCTTCTAAACAGACGGTAATCTTCTGCAGATTATCTCAATGGATCTACTCTTTCCATATGCTGATTCAGGACGCGGTGTAGCGAGAGACCCCTTTGAGCGATAGCACTGCCCAAAAACAACAGCAGCATTTCAAACAAGATCACTGTGCTGAAGTGCTGCTGGCTGTAGGCCATCCCAATGATATCCGCAAAATATGCACCACCCTTTATCCTTTCATGTTTCAGAGAAAGGAAGTTTTCACAAAATATGGAATCTCACTGTGCTCTACTTAGCAAGGACAAATATGCTATGTCACATTAAGGGACTGATTTTTACATTTTATTTAATATTTATTTAAATTCCCTTATCTACAGGAAACTACACTAGAAAAAAGATGTAGGATTAACTTTTCAGAGTGAAAAATATTTTAAAGAAATGTGCTATTTACAACTTCTGTACAAAAACAATCAACCGTTGAGATGTAATTCAGCTTTATCAAGTGAATGAATTGTTTGTCGGCCTAATTTTCATTTTAGAGCCATGCATCTATGAAAGGGCTTGATTCTCCGATAGGAGACTGTGGCTGTGGTTCTTTGAATGAATGTGCCACAGCAGTCAAACACACAAGTGGCTTCATTCAGTCTGGCAGAGACTGAAGCACAAGACCATCTAAATACCCTACGATTGGAGTCTAGAATAGATCAGCCTGAAGCTTTTGAGCGAATGTTGCTGCTTCAGGAAATGACACGAAAAAATGTCACACCTGCCACAGGAAATAACACATTTTTTTGCATCCAAAATAGAAATTCAACCTACAGGTTTGAAATCTAGACCATTTAGTTTCCAAAAAAAGCATCATGTGGGTGGGGTGGTATAGTGGTGGGTAACAGAAACCATGAAAAGGTGCAGGTTTTCATTCCTGATTCAGTTCATGCAGCCACATGTGAACAAGACAAACACTCTCAGAATGTTTTGCAAGAGAATGTGAAAAATAATGACTTGTGATCTATTGACAGCCCTATTATTACTTTTATATACTTTTTTATTGTTTTACAATATCACACTCAGACCATATAAATAAGTCTTTACACATAAAATTATATTGCTGCCTTTATAGGAAAAAAATATGACAAACAAGCATCTCAAAGACAGAGATATATAGCTTATAGTTTGAAATGTACATGTTGATATACCAAAGCATCGCTTTCCATTTAATTTTCCTCAGGGAGCCAAATAGACTCCACATTGTCATGGAAAAGAGCTGAGACTCTTTTCATTTGCAGTTGGAGCAGCAAGGGGCCAAATCTGGGTCAGAGATTTCTTTGGGAAACCAACAGTAATCTGGGGAGGAGTTAGCAACACTTTCAGAGAGAATGTCAAAAGCATTTCAGCCTTTGAAGGCAGACTTGGTAGCAATAAACCTTCCCACACACATGCACAGGAAGTCAGTAGTTAACACCTAACTGTAAATGTAAACTGCAAAAGAAACAGATTTGGAGTCAAATGAAAGCAGAGACATTAATATTTCAAACAGGGTTGTGTTTACACCGCTCCATGAATGGCTTCTTCACAAATCCTTCATAACCAGCTGACCACGTGATGAATGTATTGGCAATGTGCCACTATGAGAAACAGCTTGTGTTTCCTGCCTGGCCTGACGACAGGACGGCCTCGTCAGTCTGTATCGCACCATGCAAACATGCTGACAAAACAGATCATCAGTATCCCTGCTCCCACTTCCTGTGCGCCCAACGACATCCCTGAGAATGACACACTAAAACGACTCAAAAACCAGCGCTACAATTAGCAAAAATGGAAATGTTCTAGCGTTTCCCCCATGACATGAAGAGGCCAGTCACAAATTTCTCCAACCTCCCCCACAGCCAGCCTGGGGAGTGGGAAAACATGTAGGGGTTTTGTTTTTCAAATTTTCAACCTTCAAAATGAACCTCCCTCTGATTAGCATTTGCAAGTGCCAAATTATGCTTTGCTATTGTGTCTTCAGCTGTGCTAACACTTGTACTTTATCTCCATTCCCATTCAACAATTGGTTGTGAAGTCAAACTATTTAGACATGGAAAGCTGGAATTTGAAGTCGACAGATTTTCTCTTTAATATTGTGATGTATATCAGAGTGTAACAAATTATGGAACAAATTTCCAGTAGAATCCCTGAATAGAACCATGAACTACTCACTAATAATCGGTCCTACAAACAGGGCTGCAAGTAAAAATGTCCAAAAAAAGCATTGTTTATGTATTTAAAGGGTTTCAAATGCCATTTATCGTCATTTTCAATTCAAATATACTTCAGCAAAATCCGCTTAGAAAGCTAAAGGAAACACATGGTTTAGCATGGTTTGATAAAGACTAAATATGAAAATACCACCTCTTTTCAGAAGTCAGTATCAAATTACTCCAAGTAAGGTTTGCAAATTTCATATCCATTCCTAATAAAACTATAAGAGATTTCCCAAACAACATCATTCAGGTTAATCAACTCATGGTAGACAACCCAGTGGTGACACGCTCAGGTTAGTCTTGTGTGCCTTCCTCATCCGCTGGCAGGTCTGTCCTCACCCAAACAAACTCAGAGCTCCAGTCTCATCCATCATCCTGTTGACTGGACCTCCCCTTCACAGCTTGGCTTTCATCCACGGCGATTCGTGAGAAGCACTGCCCAAATTCCCACAGTCCTGGCCTTTTTTACACATGAGACATGCTTTTCTCAATGCAATACTCAGTGATAGCCAATGAGAAGTGTTTAGGGATGGGAAAGGGTGAAGTTCAATATTAGACATTGGTACAATCCACTTGAGTTCACAGATGGAATGCTGGCCCTATGAGTTATCAGCAAATATGAAAGATATTTTTAATTTATCATTATTATTTGATATGCTGGATATTTAATTGTGCCTATAATGCCTATTTAGCCATTTTATCAATACTATAAATTTAGCTTAATTAATTCTTCTACTTTAATAACACTGTCAAATGCAATCTTTAGCAAATCTCAGAACTAATATCCATTTTTCATACTGTACACATTAATGTTGTGATGCTTAAAATCACTTCTATCATCAATGTTATTGATTGTTTTAATCTCTAAATATTATGGAGTTTTAAAATAATTTGATGTACAACACCAATCAAAATTTAGGGTCAATAAGAAAAAATCTATTTCTATTCTTTTGAACATTATTTATCAAGGAATCCCCCCCCCCCACCCCCTTGATGATGCTAAAAAAAATCAGTTTTATTATCACAGGAGTAAATTATAATTTAAATTAAATTAAAATATAGATAATTATTTTAAATTGTAATAATATTTCATTATATTACTGTTTTTGCTGTAGATAGTTTTATTCAAACAGAAGCTGCATTGGTGACCCTTCACATTTAATAAATAATAATAATAATAATAATAATCATCTTACAGACCATAAACTTCTGAATGGTATCATTCCTTATCTGTAGGATAAACAAATATGTTTGGTTAAAATATTATAAACAATGAAATTTCACTGACACACACCACTTTAAGGGCAGTAACTCCTGTGCTAAAGGTAAACTCATTACCCAAAAACTTTCTTTAGTACATGCATTAGCTGGGCAACTTCACATTTCTTGACTGCACATTTCTACTGTGCTGAGCAACATTAATAACCTGTCATCTCACTCCACGCTACAAGCAGTCCCCAACAACTGAATATTTAGGCAGCGGCATCAATAAATAATGATTCTGTGCTAAAGCAAGGCTGCCTTTGTTCTTTTTTTTTATGGAAACAGACCATCAAAATTAAAATATTAAGCTAAAATTAAAAGTAGGACAAAGTTCACAGATAAGCGCATCAAGAAAACCCCAGCTGAGACATCAGGAGTGAGCTTAACCTCTAACTAGTGGCCAAGTGAGATGACATCTCTAGTTAATTCCAATCCTGTGAACAAGCGCCATTCAATGGACAGCAGGTGTCCTCTCTCCCCCTCTTTCTCTCTTACCCCCCACCCCCCATCCTCAGCTGTGCAGTCTGTTATCATTCACTATATGTGCACTTTGACTCAAAGACAAATGCTACACAGATCAGGCTGCTAATACAATCTGCTCAAGCATCCTGTGCATTTTATTTTATTTTTGTATGATAAATGTAGAAAATCAAAATATTTTTTTCTTCAAAATTTTAGCCATAAACTGTAATATAATCAGTGTCGGTACTATATCTGAGAAATCTGATAATGTTCTTTAACTAATAATTTTGATTTTCCTCTATATTAAAAATACAAAAATGTCACATTTTAATTATTTACTAATTCATTATTTAATTATTTACTAAAGAATTCGTGACTACTTGATGCTGGAAAGTGTACTCTTTACTTTAAAAATGATATAGTAAAAACTGTTGTTTAGGACTTAGGCCTTCCTCTTCAGCCATGCAGAGGAGCTTCTAGACATTAAGTACAGCTGTCTGTAATTCTATATGCACCTGATGTCAATGGCATCTGACAAGAAGAGGTTAGATCCCTAAACACAACTGTAAAAACAGAAAATTGCTTTCTCATGTGCTTTAGCTTGTTTCTGCCACGCTGTTTTAAGACATTCTTCCATTGCTGATGCTTCGAAAAATCCCCAGAAAAACGTTTTTCAAACAGCTGACAGTCTATCCTGGGCTTTATGACCCAGAAGCACTGAATTCTCTGCCTTCACCTCTGCTCTCCATCTCAGCTGCTTTCTCGAGCAACTTCTACATCTCTTTTACATCTCGAGCATGTGCTTGCATGATTTCCAGCAACTATAAGGCTGCCAGGTTGCAACTGCTGTTTGTAAATTAATCCACTCATTCTTGCCTTGAACTATTTCCTCTACACTTCTTGCTGAAAGAGAAGTGATTCTCATCATCATGTGAACATATACAGCAGCTAAAAACATTTAGACTTACATTTTGTTGCAATTCATTAAATAGTGGTGAGGTGATATTTAGTGGATGCACAAAGGTAAAACTGTCTAAGGAAGCACCTTGATCCAATACACGGACCATCTACAAGACAATCAAATCATTATATGTGCACAGACAACCTTGAATAACCCTATAGGTGCAACAAATCATTATGATTATGTTCCTACAGTTCTGGAACCATCCTGTACCATCGGACTTCTCAATTTTATTAAAATTACCAAATTTGTCATTTAAAACTTGCCATTTTCTCGGGTTTATGGTGATGGTCAAGCACAATTACGAGTTCTTTACGTGTGAATTCCAAATTACCAGCTGGTTTCACCCAACACTCCATAAAGCGAACAACAGTGAAGGCCGAACTTGATTTGAGGAGCTTTGATTAGAGGTATTGTCACCAGGCTTATGGCACTCCTGGCTTGTCTTTAGGCCATCTGTTGTCTCTATGATGAAAGGCTACAGCCAAGTAGTTGAAAGGGTGCTCAGAAGCCTACTTTACCTTTACCAGCCACGCCTGGGTGGGTTCAGCATTAGAGAGATGCAAGGCTTAATAACAATAATGAATTCATAGTAATGATTGAATTATAGTTATTGCCATTTAATGGCACACACAAATGTGCACATAAAAAAAAAAAAAGAAAAAAAATGATCTGCATAATCTCTTTAAAGGGGTCATATTTGGTGTGAATTTGGTGCAATGCAATGTGTTTATTTGATTTTAGGGTCAAAAAAACATTTTCCACATACTGTACATTATTGTTGCTCCTCTATGCCCCGCCTCCTGAAACGCGTCGTTTTTTACAAAGCTCATCGTTCTGAAAAGCGAGATATACGCTGATTGACCAGCTATCCAGTGCGTTGTGATTGCCTGAATACCTCAAGCGTGTGACGGAAATGTTACACCCCTTACCATACTGTATTTCCATGTGTCCCGGTACGACGAGGGATTTGTTGCATCCAGTGGGGACATAGTTACTGATTATAATGACTTATACTGTATTTTTATGTGTTGTGTATCGCGCTGCGTAAACATAAAACCATGTCTGCATTTATGATCGGAGTAACAACAAAAAAGCGCTACTCTACACACTGCTCAAAACTCGCGTTTGAATCATCAGTGGCAAATTCTTTAAATATAAAAAAATGTACTTACAGGCTGTAAGTCAGAAGCACCAGACTTCCTCAGCGACCAGCACAGATCAGCTCTAGGCATGACGAAGAAGATATCATCCTCTTTTGGGAGGCCAAACAAAGTAGTTTCACTTTCACAACGAAACACAGCGTCTCCACGAAATGGTGGCAACAACAATACTACAGCGAGAATAAAAGTTACACCTTCTTTCTTTGCGTGAAAATTTGGGCGATGCAAATCTTCCCACATTGTGACGTAGACATGTGGGGGCATGTTTAAACGAGCCGTTTCAGGAGGGCGTGGACGAGTCTCAACTTTTATAAAGAATATCTCTTTGGATTTGAGACTTTAGTCTTTGCAACTTTACAGATCTTCTTTATGCACCAAGAGCTTGTAACCCTCCAAAGAGAAAGGAAAAAATGGAAATTGCATCATATGACCCCTTTAAGAGATATGCTCTTACTAACTATTGAACTAAAATTAACAGTTTGTTCTAGTGCTCTAACTCATTAGACA
This sequence comes from Cyprinus carpio, assembly GCF_018340385.1. Classification (NCBI taxonomy): domain Eukaryota; kingdom Metazoa; phylum Chordata; class Actinopteri; order Cypriniformes; family Cyprinidae; genus Cyprinus; species Cyprinus carpio. Next base: position 19,246,352 of record NC_056599.1, on the reverse strand, counting down.
AAGAGGTATGTATGTGTTTATTAGTGTGTTTCAGTCCTCCAGGGCAGTTCGTATTTACAAATGGATGCTTGTACGTTGCACAGAGTATGCTTTATTACTAATGTATGTATACTGATTAGGGGTGTCGCGATATACCGACAGTATAGTATTTGGAACTCTGTGACAGTAGTTCAACAGCAATTTTATGAAGCTACAGGACTAGTTTTTGCACATTGTGGTACTTTTATGAACACGCATTGAAGACTGACATGTAAGAGAAGAAATTGTTGTATAAAGTCATTATTATTGTTTTCTTTGCGCACAAGAAGTATTCTCGTAGCTTGATGTCCATACTACCTTTCTGGGCCTTGACTGTAGAAGTTATGTTGCTGTCTATGAATGGGTCAGCAAGCGCTTGGATTTAGTCAAAAATTTCTTAATTTGTGTTCTGAAGATGGATGCAGGTCTTGCGTTTTGGAACAACATGAAGCTAATGTAATTAATGACAGAATTTTCATTTTTGGGTGAACTATCCCTTTAAGCCACAATAAGCATTTTAGAATGTCCCCATAAATACAACTTTTTCAACATGACTTGAACGCAATGTTCACTACTGTTCTGGAAATAAAATGGAAAATCTGGAATGATTATAGAACTCTTTGACCAAAAGGAGGAATATTGCTTTGTTCCAGTCATATAGGCTACTCCAGTCCAGCTTTGCAAGGCGACAACTGACAAGCAACCCTTGATGCTTTGGCTACTTTTGTAACTAATTTAGTTGGCTGAGAAGAAATACGTGATCTAACTGGGTCAATATATGTCTCAAACAAAGGTTAAACAAAATAAATCACTTAATTCAAACAAACCTTAGTCTTGTTATATACTGAATATCAGCATGACTGCTACTACCAGCCTACAGCTGTGCCTATATGCAGAATAACAGCACTGTGTGTGATATTGCCTAGAATGGTTTTCAACACTAACCATTTCATATTACACAACAGCATTTCATCTACACATGTTGCTGTATCAAACAGTAGCAGTGTTACTGTAATGCATGGGCTTACCTGCTGGTATGACGAGTCCTCCGGTCGAAAATCACTGCTGGTTTGTTCAAATTGCAGATTAAAGTGAGGCAGTCTGTGGAGAAGGTTAACCCACCACGGAGGAGAGTAATTCACAACGGCTGCCATAATCTTTATGACAATAACACTCCGAGCCGAGAGAAACTAAAGCAGGAGCTTTAAAACTTCTGCCAGTGCTTAAACAATATCATTAGACTAAAAAGTCACACAGAAAGCTGCTCTTCCCGGGAAAATCCGTAGAGATATGGAGCTAAAAACGACTAACAAGCGCCTGCAGTCCCTGGAGAGAAACCGAAAGCTACTTGTTAAGTAAAACGAGGGGTTTAATCATTCAAGGTGGCTCGGTAAAGAGCTAATTATTTAAAACGCTTCAGAATCGTCCAGCTGTATAAAACAGGAGTTCAGCTTTCCTATGCCTACAAGATAAGCGTGTATTACAAGCTTCTACTTCCCCTCTTCAAACTGCCTATTGTTTGGATAGCTAACGTTACATTAAAACTACACGCATGCACACAATATACCCTGAGATATGCAAGCATTCAGAGCTGAATCCTTTCGAGACGCAAGCCTCGGTCCTCGGGCTGCTCTCAACGCCAGCCAGTTATAAGATTGCTTTATGTGTCAGTCATTGGCCGAGATTAGTGCCAAGCGTTTGTCTGCGGCTCCGTCATTCCCACGGTGAAACTCCTCCGTCCTTTTGTCCTTATTAGTCCTAAATGACCGGGGAAGGTGTTTGTGAAGTCGAGATGTCCGTGTGTGGGTTATTGGGCGCCACGCGACTCCTCCCCGTCGACAAAACTCGGTGAGATGAACTCTAATCCAATGTGAGTGAGTGAACAGCAATCAAGCAACGAGCCCGATGCCAGCGAAACAAACTCACGTTGAGATTGTGAAGTCTTATCAGGGCACGAGACAACTGTTGAGAATGCTGACATCTAGTGCTCAGACACAATACTACACATACTTCACACCTATTAAATATTTTTTTTTTTCATTTTGAAAAATTGTCTTTTTGAAAAGGGAGGCTGGTTATACTTTTATATCGCTTACCAGCTGGTTGATTTTTTTTTTTACACATATTCCTTTGAGTTTTATTAAAGGTAACATGATAAAAAATATAAAATGAATGCGGATTACTGGAAAATGTATCATTTAATAAAATATACATGTAATGTATAAGAATTAAATTATTTATAAAATTGAATAAAAATGCAATCAAATGAGTTGTATTAATTTTATAGGCAAAAATGTGATGGTTTTTCATAGACAATTTTTTTGGGGTAACAAAAATCCATTTATAAAATGTATTAAAAAACAAAATCAAATTAAATGTACCGGTTTTTTTCACAGTGAAAAAACTACACTGTAACTACACTTTTTTTAATTTATTTTTATTAAAAAAGTTCCTTACACTTTTTTAAGGACTTTGAATTTAATTTCTAATGAAGAAGATTGAATTGAGACTTTAAAAACACAATTTACTAGGCTACAACAAATTAAGCTGATGGAAAATATTATGCTGATACAACATTATGTTGAAAGCATTTTGGGGAATTAAAAATGAATGCACTTTTTTTTTCAGCCAAGCCAAAATTTTTCACAAAACTGCAACTGTCTGAAAGAAAGACCTGATATAGTGTACTTTTATCAGATTGAACCTGACCCCCTCAATGCATGTGGTCAGGTAGAAACTACCACAAAAATGAACTTTGATCAAAAGCTTAAGGAATTCAAACCTAAGCAAGTTTGGGTTTGCTGGTTTGTTACCCAGCACTATAAATATCTGAATTCTGTCTTTACGCCTGCAAGATAGTCAACACACTCTCAAAACAAGTCTAAATGAAACCTAAAACTGGGTGATGGTTTCTGCTATTATGCTGAATAGAACATGCATTTTTTATACACCAAAGAATAAAAAATACATAAAGATATATGCCAGAATGGAGAAACAAAAGTCCAATTGGAGTGGGTTAAATTTTAGATGGTTAATGGCAATGTACATCATCATCAAAGTAATGATTAATGTTTGGCCCTTCAGATATACTCTCTCTCTCTCTCACACACACACACACACAAACACACACACACACACACACAAACACAAACAGCATCCAGTGATTCTAGATATATATCAAACTTAGAATGTACAGATTGAGAATATATAAACTCTTTTATATACATCTCTTAAATCTGTCAAGATAAATAGACTGCTTAACTTACTTTGTGAAAGAACTTACACATTAGCATCATTTTAGTGCCATAACCAAAAACTGGTACCTGTCTAGATTAGTAGATTTGGTAATAAACAGCATGCCTTTTCAGTTTCATTCCACTGGCACTGGCATTAATGCATTTGCATGAGCTAAGATGTGCAAGTCATTTTGATCTTTGGCATTTAAGCTTCACAGAGCCAATATGGTAATTAGTCAACAAAATGCTGAGCAGTCACACCTTACTGGAAATATATATATATAATATATAAATATATATATATAATATATATATATATATATATATTATTTATATTATAATTAATTAATTATTATTATTATTTTTATCATGTATTCACTGATGCATTCAAATATCTTAAAACTTTTCTTGGTCAGAAAAAAAAGTACATATAATTTAATCTCAATAATTTATAACTAATAAACACTTCATGACTATTGTTTTCAGTTCCCCAAACTTAATTTGGATTTAGTCCAGGGTATCTTGTTTTGACTTCAACAGAAAAAATATTTTGGCTAAAAGAGGAACAGTGGAAAGTGATTTCACAGACCTTCACATTGCAATGGCGTAACATTTTTCTTCCCCTCATGCATAGTCATTATTGTCTGGATTAGTTCATATAGTAGGCAAAACATATCATAAACAATAAACTACACAAGTGTCAAAAGGTATAAGGCAATGCAATGTCTATTTACTTATTTTGTTTCTGGTTTATTTATTGGAAAGGTAAATCTATAGGCTACAATACAACACGTGAGTTTAGTGTGGTTATTTGTTTTGTTTTGCCATGTCTTGTAAACTAAATTAGCTAACAGATTACATCTCTGAGTGAATCACCTTCTAGAAAACACTCTAACCATATAAAACCAGTCTACAGTGTCGTATAAAGATGTGCTTGTCCTCAAAGAGCCTGTTGTTGAACCTGAGGCTCCACCCACTGTCACACGTGTTTCCACATCACTACAACTTTCAGGAGAGGGACATTCCTGCTCTTTTCTGCAGGAAATCACATGGAAGTACCCTCGCACTCACATGACATCTAAACTATGGCAGCTGACATCAATGAAGGTAAGGAATAGAGATTACAGGCATTTAAGCGAAATATCTCACAGTTTTAGATTATGTTTTGCCGTGCGGTTTATTTATGTAACTTTTGAACTGACGTTTGTCTGCGAATTTCTTTTCTTGACTTTTAAAATGTCTCTGAAGGTGTTTTAAAATCTCGAGTGACAACACGAGTCGCTACGCGAGTTATGCGCTTTACATTTTTGCGTAAATGTTTATTTATATTTGTTGCTTCACTGGTTTCACCTGTTTAGTGACTACATTACCTGTTAATTCAAGTTTTCCAGACTGACACCTCAAAGATGGTTAATAATTGAAAGCTGATATGTCCATAAAATATATATATCCTATACATATCCTACATATTTTAGATCTTTGACCACATTTTAACGATTTGTGAAGGAGTTGGCGAAAAGCCGAATGGTTAATTATATTGATTATGGATGCTGTCAATTGCACCAATCCTTATAGGCTGAATGTTGTCATTTTCACATAATTTTTATCTGCGAATATTTCCATTTTGTCCGACGCCATTGGATTCGAATGGGATTTCAAAACATAATTAATTTCCAAATAGCTCTGGAAATGTTGAATAAAATACATTTCAGCTGTGTTTCTATTAAATTAATTTAATGTACTATATGCTTGCGATGGGATTTGTATTTAATGTTATTTTTATGAAGTTCTCATGTGTTTCCATTTGTATTAGACTTGCATTGTTTGTGTCTAACAAGAACTTACTGAACTCTTCAATAAAAAAATACAGTTGTATTGTACGACTACAATATTCTGTCAGTGCTGGAGCAATCAGCTTGTTTGAAAAAAATGATGATTTCAGTGTGTTCACTTGTAACAAAACTGAAATGCTCCCATTCACCCATTCAAAGTCAATTCCTTTGTTATGGTCTTTTAGGATCTGTCCCTTCATACTATCGTGAAGTACATCAAGCCATCTGCTCCAGAACTGATGAACGAGTGCCTATCAGTGTATTCCAGAGAGTTCTCAGCAGAACATCTCTCTCCATCACCGTTCAAAACCAGGTGAGACTTGCACTAAGATTACCTGTTATTATTGGTTAGAAAGACTGTAGCTGATAGTTAGCTGAATTACATCTCCAAGCTTTGTTTAATGACATTATGTATGGCTGCAAATGGAAATGTTATGGTTTTGTTGGGTTTTCTTGTGGAACTTATTCTGCATAGGCTGAAAGGTATCTAATCTGCATTTTAGATAGCCGAACACGTAAACAGTGGTGATGGATTCATAAGTAAAGTCTCGTTGTATAAAGGCTTGGCTCTAATTGCCCTTGCTCAACAAGGAAAACCACCTAGTCCCAAACTGCTGGAGAATTTCATACAAGGTAAGCATATCTGTTCCTCAGCTGACTGTGGTAAATGTGTAGCATGATCAAATGTCATTTTAAGTCAGTAACCCCAGTTAAGTCTCCATAAAAACTGTCTTTTGTTCACGTCATGTGATATTAAATTGCCTCTACATGCTGTCCCAACAAGTGAATTACATTCCAGCTGCATTTCAGTGTCACCATCTGTTTGCAGTGATTTGTGCAAGAGCAGAACTTAATATGTGAAGATTTTTTTTTAAACATTTCTAAGAGAAAAATTAGCACTTTTGAATCCTAAAGTGTTCTCACCCTGTTATGCATGTATTATTTACATTCCAAACATGGTGTGTTTGAGTGTTTCTCATCACAAATGATTCATAAAAAAGCTCTGAAGAGTTAAAGTTTTTCTTCAGTACAGGCCTCTTGTGTTATTTCAGGTGTTGCCAGTATGACTGTTGACTGTGTACTTTAAATGTGACGTTTCCTGTTTTTTTTTCTCTAAGCAAGACCAAGTTTCCCGCAGACTGCATGCCAAGTGCATATCTCTCTTTGGAATGACCAAGAATTTTTTTTCTTCTTCATTCCACCAAACAAAAGCAAAGGTCCTGGGTTGAATCTGCTGAGGCAATGTTTTGCTGGGTCAAGTTGTTTTTTCCCATTTTCAGTTCTAAATTGGAAACACAACCACAGAAATTTACAGAAAAAATGTTGTGTGCCACACAGCTCAACATATTTTATTGTTTTTCTCTTGGTCTTTGTCATTCCTTGTGACTTCTCTGTAATGCGGTGTTATTTATTTGCTGTCACGAGACTCTTGTGGAACACAGATGGAAAGAAAAAAGCAATCGTCTTCTTTATCTAATTTAAAATGATTAAGTATGATACTGTGATCACCCACATTTAATGTTTAGTCAGTCACATCTGGCTGTCACACCTCTTTAAATACAGTACAGTCACTGTTATATGTCATGTTTTAAGAGTTCCCGAAGCCGCAGCTGGGAGAGCCGAAGGAGCTTCAGAGTCTGAAGATGCAGACGGTTCAGGAGAGTCCTTTGAACTTGTCTTTGACTCTGGGAGAGCTGTTGAAGAAGGACACCATCAAAGTTGAGCTCATTCCTGAGAAGAAGGGGCTGTTTCTTAAACACGTGGAGTATCAGGTCACCACTAAGGTGAGTGACTTTAGAGGTGGCATTAAACTTCATCCCAAAAGTAATAATTTGCTAATTCACCCACCCTCAAGTTATTCAAGATGAAGATGAGTTTGTTTCTTCACAGAACATATTTGGAGAAATTTAGCATTTCATAACTTGGTCACTAATGGGACCTCTGCAGTGAATGGATGCCATCAGAATGAGAGTCCAAACAGCTGATAAAGACATGACAATAACCCACAAGTAATCCATCAAGACCTTTTTAACTTCAAACTACTGCTTCTGGCTAAAATATAAGTCCCATATCCATAATACTGCTTTTTCCAGTGAAAAACTCATCTTGTTTGAATCAGGATAGAAATATGCACAGATCATGCACTTTCACAAGCAAAAACAGTCCACTTGACAAGACATTAAATGATGGACTGGAGTCATTGCTTGTGGACTTTAACTTTAATTCTGACGGCACCCATTCACTGCAGAGGATCCATTGCTGAGCAAGTGATGTAATGTTAAATTTCTCCAAATCTTTTCTGATGAAGAACCTACCTCAACTACACCTTGGATGGCCTGAGGGGTGAGTACTTTTTTAGTAAATTTTCATTTTTGAGTAAACTATTCTTTTAAAAGACCTGGTTTACAAGTTTAGAGTTTTTCTGTCTTTGGTCAGAAAAAAAAATATTCCAACTCTATGAAAGTCGTGACATTTGCCAAGTATGGTAACCCATACTCTGAATTGGTGCTCTGAATTTAACCCATCCAAGTGCACACACACAGCAGTGAGAAGTGAACACACCGTGAACACACACCCTGAGCAGTGGGCAGCTATATATCCAGCACCCAGGGAGCAACTGGGGGTTCAGTGCCTTGCTCAAGGGTGGAAGAGAGCACTGTTCATTCACTCCCTCCCACCTACAACTCCTGCCAGCACCGAGACTCGAACCTGCGACCTTTGGGTTACAAGTCCAACTCTCTAACCATTAGGCCACAGCTGCCCCCCAACCACTATACCCTAAACCATTAGTTGAGTCATTGTTGCTGTGTCATGGTGCACAAACAAAAATTGCTTCTCTCCATATGTAGCTGAAAAATGGCTCACTTTAGCTGTAGTCTCAAATGATCCAATCACATGTGGACAGCCCATGATAAATGTGTGATAAAAAAGGACCAGTGAGTCTGTTTCATATTATGAGGAATCGGTTTTCTTGATCAGTTGGGTTAAAATAGCTTGACTTTGCAAAGGTTTAGAGGGTTAAAAACTGTATTTGGCACAAAAATATAAATTTAATGAATTAAAAAAAAAAAAGACCTCTTCAGTGCAAAATTGGACAAAAAGACATTGTCGAGTTGCTGCTGAGTCATGCAACAGTTACAGTTGTAATATTATATAATATTATCTATATAATATATAATATTATCTACTATGTGCCCTTTTGCAGCGTTTTGCAGTATCAGTTTATCGGCGATATAATGATTTTGACGTCTTCCATGAGCTCCTGCTTCAGAGATACGCTTACAGAGTCGTGCCGGCGCTTCCTCCCAAAAGGGCGCTGAAAGGAGGTAAGGCATCATTTATCATTTATTCACTGTAAAATCTCAGCATGTGAAAGATTTGTAATCAAACCTGTAGATTATAGTCTTGTGCATTTCCCACTTAGACTGTGCTGTGACATTCAATGTTTCTGGGAATGCACCAAACAAGCAATCATAACTCTGACAAGGTTAAAAAAAGTAAACTACTTCTGTTTTTGTGCAGACATCAGCAACTTGTACTTCCATAGTAACTGAGTACCAGAAAGTACCTTACTGTGTTTTATTAACGGAAGGACTGTGTTTTGTTGTTTCTGGAAAAGTTTAATCTTTTCTCTGTTCTTTGGCCCCGCTGCAGTCCTGACCTCCATGTCAGAGCGAGAGTTCATTGAAGGGCGGAGAAGAGCTCTGGACAGGTTTCTGAATCTTGTGGCACGTCACCCTGTCTTTTCCGAGGATGAGCTTGTGAAAACATTCCTCACCTTCAGTGGCTCGGTGTGGATTTTATGCTAACCCTGAACTTGATTTGAATTTCTTGATAAATGGGATTGCATTTTTATGATTTTTTTATTCTGCAAGAAAAAGCAGGCTACGATATGCCAGTTCCGGCTTAAAAAAAAGAAATGTATAAATTGTTTTATATTCTTGATGGACATTCCAGATTTCAATATTTATATCCCACAGGATGTCCAAACTAAGCTTAGAGATGCTTGCAAAAAATTGGGTGATGAGTTCATGACATGCAAATATGCAACGCACGCCAAGGTTTGATTCAGTTTTATATTTACTTTACATGTTAAAATGTATGTTTATGTTCGAATGTCTTAATATTCTCTTTTATTGCAGTATTTGGTAATTAATATTGCTTGTCTGTATTGTGATTTTTCATGCAGGATTACCTCCCAGCAGATATCCAGAGTCAGTTTTCATCCAGCAGAGAGCTCATCAAAAATATCCATAGCAGTCTTCAGAAGTTACGGGACAGGGCAGAGAGGATGGCCGAGCGCTCGAAGGAGAACGCCACAGATCTGCTGATGTTTGGGAAGGAGCTCAGGTATCATATATATATAATTATTATTATTTTTTTTTTTTAACTTTTTTAACACATAATTTTATCTACCCACCACCAGCACTGTGACTTATTGATATTATTTACATTAATTATTTATACATACATATTTATTTCAATACTCCTTTGATTCCCCCTCCCCCCTCAACTACCCACATCACCCCTTGCAGCAAAATATATAAATGAATAAACCTTCAAAGTATTTTTTGATGGTGACTATTTGACTGTACATTATCTCTTATGAACAATGGTACAGTACAGTAACATTCACTGTTTGAGTAGGTGGAAAATACCAGATTTTTTCAGTGGTTTATGACTACTTGCCATAGATTTCAGCTTTGGTCTCTCTCCGCTCCAGTTCTTTGGGATCAGATGAGTCACCTGTGCCTATCCTGGCATCCTGCAAGAGTCCTTGGGCTGCTCTCAGACGCTCGGTCAAAGGGCTTTCTGTTGAGTTCTCACTTCTGTCTGAAAAAGCTGCCCAGCAGGTACTGTGCTGTCATACATACCACGTGAACTGGCTGCGCACTGCTACAGAGGAATTTAATTAGTTTATTTAATACAGGGCAGAAGAGAGGAGGATGATGTGGTGGAAAAACTGAATCTGTTCCTGGACTTGCTGCAGTCATACAGGGTGAGTATTTATGTGCTTTAAAGGGGTCATATGATGCAATTTCATCTTTTATTTTTATTAAACTTTTATTCTCGCTGTTGCCGCCGCTGCCATGTTGTGGAGTCGCTGTGTGTTTCCTTAAAAGAGAACTACTTAGTTTGGCCTTCCAAAAGAGGACACAACTAGAAATCAGTGGTTAAGTTGTGTTTCAACACTGTTCCAGAACAGTTCAACCCAAATATTCAGATGTGTGCAGCACATTTTGCGGAGGACTGTTTCCTGTGAGAGTAGCCTACAATGCCGGTGTCTGTTTCTATAAAGTGGGGCAGTTCCATCTTTGCAAGTACAGTCTGGCATTTCTGACTCACAATCTGTAAGTCAGTTTAAATGATTTGCCACTGATGATTCACACAAAGATTTTGAGCAGTGCACAGTAGCGCTTGTTGTGTCATTTCTCCGATCACAAATGCAGACATGGTTTTATGGTTACGCAGCATGATATGCAATGCGTAAAAACACAGTAAAAGTCATTATAGTCAGTAATTATGTCCCCACTGGATGCAACAAATGCCTCATTTATAATGGTTTTTGTCTCATCGCGCCGGGACACATGGCATCACAGTACGGCAAAGGGCGTAACATTTCCGTCACACGCTTGAGGTATTCAGCCAATCACAACGCACTGGATAGCTGGCCAATCAGAGCACACCTCGCTTTTCAGAACGATGAGCTTTGTGAAAATCGATGCGTTTCAGAAGGCGGGGCATAGAGGAGAAACAATAATGTCAGTATGTGGAAAATAATGTGTTTTTTGAACCTTAAACCACAAACACATTTCATTACACCAAATAAACTAAATAATGTTCTTTTTAGCAGCATCATATGACCCCTTTAACATTTGGCCACAGCTAAAATATTCTTTGTATTTTTGCCCATTTAGAGGAAATAAATTGAGATATGACTTTGAGGGCTGTTAAAAGATTATGCAGTAAATACAGTTCCAAGTCGAAAGAATTGTTATTGATAATAATAAATGTTTTTAAGAAGCAAATCAGCATATTAGAATGATTTCTGAAGAATCATGTGACACTGAAGACTGGAGTAATGATGCTGAAAAATCAGCTTTACTATTACAGGAATAAATGACATTTTAACAGATATTCAAATAGAAAACAGTTATTTTAATTTGCAATAATATTCCACAGTATTTATGTTTTTATTGTACTTTTGATCAAATAAATACAGCCTTAATAAGAGACTTTAAAAAACATTACCATGAGATACTTATTTTAAAAACATAAAAAAAAAAAAAAATAGTAATTACTACGAACTCTTTGACTGGTATTTTTTATATCATTTTGACATTGCTTCAGAAGTCTTGGAATATAGCAAACAAGTTGTAATTTAGCTGTTTTCATCCACTGTTTATCTAGAGAGGACAAGAGAGACTTGTGTTGCAAGCTTAATTCAAACCTGTGTTACCCACACGAGCACCAAAGCTCAAAGTACATATACGTTACCACTAAGCCATGGCATTTTTATGTGTGTGTATGTGTGGTGTCATACAGGACTTGTGTGAACGACATGAGAAAGGGGTCTTGCACGAACACCAGCGTGCGCTGCAGAAGTACGGTGTCATGAAAAGACAAATGCTGAGTGCCACGGTGCAGCCAAAAGAACAGGTTTCTGTCGAACAGCTGGAGTCCCGCATCGTCCAGGTCAGCCCACACACACACTCACACACACACACAAACACACACAAAGAGCTACAGCAGATTGTCTGGCAGCATTACCAGAGGGGAAATGTGGGGACCAGTTGCTTGAGGGGCGCTGATACATCCTTTTAATTTAGTTGGTGAAATTGATCTGAAGGGCTTGAAACCAAATTTACTGGTATTTGCAGCATTATTTTAAAAAGCATGTCTTAAAGCAGACGGTATTCTGCGTTGCTCTAGGTAGATTGCACTGGTCATTATAGAAATGAGATGTTGTGTCTGTGTTCTTTAATGTGCACATTATTAGTAAATCAGCCGCAGAATTTTCCCTCTTATCAGTGCTTTTATGGAATTGCGCTCTCACGCTAATTTGCCCTGTTTAGTAAATTTGTCTTATTCAGCAAGGATGCAGTACATTGATCAAAAGTGACAGTAAAGACATTTATAATGTTAAAAAGCTTTCCATTTCAAATAAAGGCTGTTCTTTTAAACTTTCCCACAAAAATATTAAGGAAGGATCATGTGACACTGACGACTGGAGTAATAACTGCTGAAAATTCAGCTTTGCCATCACAGGAAGGAAATTAGATTAAAAACATTGTTATTTTAAAATGTAATAATATTCCACATTATTACTTTTTTTTACTACATTTTTGATTCAACCTAGGTGAGTATAAGAGATGTCTTTCAAAAAGATTGAAAAATAGTAATTAATACCACTAATGTACAATCATTGCATCTCACACACTGAGGATATTTTATAAGCCACCAAAAAAATTCCTAGCAACCCATTTCATTTTAAGTCTATAAACTTTATACACTGACCAAACTTTCATTCAATCATTTAATTGATCAGTTGAGCAGCCATTTTGCATGTTCATTTTATTTTCTCATTTAAAAATTTGATTTATCAGTTTCATTTTGTTAAGGCCCTGGTCAGCTGGAGGACAAGAGAAACACTCCCTCATTCTTAAGTGATATTGATGCAATGCCAAATCATGTGAGGCACATACAATTTCTGTCCAATTTCAGCTAGCATGTCATGATCCAGTGGTTTTTAACTGCTGGGTGGCTCATTGTGATCATGATAATGATGATGAAGGTTAGGTCGGGAAGATGTGACCGCACTGTAACCTCGCTATGATCTCTGACTCACGGCAGCAAGAAAATGCCATCCAGGCCATGGAGCTGCGCAACTACTTCTCCCTGTTCTGCCTGCACCAGGAGAGCCAGCTCATATTCACATACCTGCCCATTACATCGCACATCCTGGGGGCATTTGTGAACTCACAGGTGCAGGGACATAAAGAGGTAAGCTTACCTTTTTGTTAAAGCTATTAATTTTAATGTGCGCCAAAGTTAGTTTTACTACTTTGATCCTAACAAGGCCTTCTAATATTTGCTGTTGTGCCTTATTTTGCTCTGATCTAGATGGGTGAGGTGTGGCAGGATCTTCATTCCAAGCTTAAAAGTCTTTTTGGGGACGGTAACGGACAGTCTCCGCCTCTCAGCCCAAAATAGCTTCCCTTCTGTGCTTTCAGAATCGAAAGAAAATGAACTCCAGCCTGTTTTGAATAGCAGGATCCATTCAGGAACTACTATTCAGGAGTTATGGGGAACTACTTATGTGTGAATGTGTTATGCGGCAGTTCCTAAAATCTGTCTGTCGAAAAGAGCCCTTAATTTCCTAGTTTGAACAAACTGACGCCTAAAATAAACGGCTAATGATGTTGAGAATAAGTTGAGGAAATACAACGAGATGCTACAACACTGTATTAATGTTTAATCTACATGTATGCAAAGCTGATGTTGTTGTTTTAAAATGTAAGCTAAGCAGAAAGAGACTTTTTACATTGTACAAAACCATGTAACTCATGAAAGATAACCTATACCTACTATTTTAGTGCAATATAGAGAACTAAACTGAGAAGCTAATAGCCGGCAAGCCAGAGCAGTGGTCAGATGAATATACTTAGCAAACACAGGAAATGTGCAGAAATGATGTTATTAGTTGCAAAGGCTTCACATTCTTCCTTGTTCGTGGTTTCAACTGACAGATTTTTCTGTCTGGTTGTCTATTTTTGATTCTTAAGACTTGTACTTCTTGTGCTTGCAGATTTTTCACATTTCATCTTTATTTGTAAGTCTGGAGTTAGTCAGAGTTTATTTTTTGAAACAATGAATACTTCTATTCAGCATGAGCACGATGAATTTAACAGTTCTGTAAATCATGAAAGTTTTTTTGTTTGTTGTTGCTAAGCCTGAGCCTGGATTCAGAGAGTCTTAAGTAGTAGTTACAATGAGCATGAAATAGTTCTTATTAGCTGCTCTATCCGCTAAAGGCCTGTTTTCATTCATTGAATCTCGAAGGTCTAAAATTCTCACTGCTAGTAAGCTATTATGTAAACTATACTACTGTCTGAAAGAATAATTATAATAAAAAAAAGATTTGCTTTCAATTTATCATGAAGTTGTATAGATGCTGTTGATTGATAACGCATGCATCATGCATATTATTGTCTTAATTGTTTAACATCCTATAAAACCCTTTAGGAAAAAGCGCTATGCAAATAAACTTGTATTGAACTGAATTTACCAGCGCTTATTATTATCAGTTGTACATGTTTGATATGTTTAATCCGGGTAAAGCATTAAAGAAATGGAAAGAGTCGTTGTACTCCAGTATGTATCCAATCCTGCCACCTGCTGGCACAGAGGGCAAATGGTTTGAGAACTAGGTTTCACCTGTATTACATTCAGTCTGTGTACTTGCAGTTGTTTATTTCCACTATAACAGACAGACAGACATTAGATGGATGGATGGATACTTTGTTTTATTCTGCACTTTCCATCGTTTCATTTAGGAGATGAACAGTAAAGATCTTGGTAAGTAACGTATGATTTTTGGTGTACTCTACTGAACAACCGTTGTAGGAATGATGAACATAGAAGGTAGTAAAAACAAAACATCAGAATACAGAAGATGTGTGAATTTAACCTAAATATAAACGGAACACCCAACTAACTGATAACGCTATTTTCCCATGCAAAAAAAAGTGTGCTTCTACAAAATGTTGTACATTTATAACATCAAACTACAACATTTTTATATCTCATGATTTCAAACAGTATCCAAGAGAGCATGTAGTTGTATAATTTCCACTGATACAGTGGCAAAGTTCATCAGTGGTACTCAAACCCCAATCACACATCCTCCACTTCCTCCAGTTTATGCTCCACTATCACATCATGACCGTGGAATTTAAAATATCCCAAGAACTTCTTTTTCTGAAGCATCAGTGGGAACCACTGGACATCATCTGCCCACATCTGGCTGAAAGGTATTTTATCTGTGTCAAACCACTGTGGCCTCATCTCTGAAAGAGAAAACAAACCGCTTCAGTGGCACGTTATTAGACCTTCTGTCTCAGTATGTGTCTCACAAACTGGATCATTAAGTGATGGGGCGCTGTGTTACCGTCTGATTCGGTTGGCTCTCCTTTATAGGTGTCAGCTCTAAAAATGTGGACATCCAGCAGTTCTGTTTCCCCAATAAACTCAAATTTGATATTTCCAATCTTGTGGAGGGTGTCAACGGTGAGGCCACTTTCCTCTAGCAGCTCCCTGTCAAATAAAATGGCATTTTGTTTTAGCTGGGAAACCAATAAAAGCGGGGAAGATTGAACAGGGCCAAACGCTGACACCATTGTTAAGTTCTACAGACAAGTAAATAATATAAAACATCCTCAGCATTACAAGGTTCAAACTGTTTAACTTTGATCTGTAGCTGAAAGGAAGTGGAAAAAGACACTGGAAGAAAATGCTTTTTTAAAGGGAAACATAGCACTGTCAATATGTGTAAGAAATATTAAATCTAAATCTTGGCTCTTGGCACCAGAAAGAAGACCATTCTTGAAGCTTTTATACCTGAAAACAACTGCTATGATTCAGCGTTTGAACTGGAAGACAATTATATTAACTAAAAGGTGTCCAATGTCCAATTTTCTTGTCCCTGGAAATGTTTTACAGCATGTTCAAAACACCCCGTAAAACATAGCCTCCAAGAGCACAAATATAAAATAACTAAACACAGTTTTATTTATCAGATGTTCTCATTTATCAGATTTATTTTACTGTTGTAACACTGTAGTAAAACCAGTTACACTCAGTTTGACCTGCACACTTCCTAATAATTATTAATTATTGATTATATGCTCACAAAAAAAGAAAGAAAAAAAGGTGAGATGTAAATTGTGTTTTGACCACTAAATTAGAAATGTCCCCTTTTCCCATTTCAGAAATGGCCTCTGTACATTAACCGCTTATTATTGTTAACTAAAATAAAAACAATAAAAAATAATTAAAATTAAATATTACAAAATTAAAGCTAGTTCAACGCGTTTTTATTTTTAACTGAAGAACTAAAATGACTAAAACTAAATAAAACTTATAGACATAATTTAATAAACTAACAAAGTGACAAAACACTCAATAAAATGATTAACTCAAATTAAATTCAAATCTGATTCAAAATATTAACCAAAACTATAACTGAAACTAAAATAATAACACTTTTATTTATTTTTTGGGCAACAGTAACACCCTTGTGTGGTATTGCTATAATAACATGACATGTTTCAGGCTCACCGTCTGGCCGCCTGCTCTATAGTCTCTCCTGGCTGGACTTTCCCTCCAAACCCATTCCATTTGCCAGCTCCAAAGCCTCTTTTCTTCATGCCCAACAACACCCGGCCGGGCTGCACCACCAGCACCAGGGTCAGCAGTTTATTAGTCAACATCTCCCTATACATAAAATACAGTGTCTTCAATGAATAGTACACTATTCGTTACACTTCCTTTAAAATTATGCTCATCTCCATTATACAGACTACAGAGAGTATAATTTATATACATATATATATATATATATATATATATATATATATATATATATATATATATATATATATATATATATATATATATATATATATATTATATTTACACTATCAGCATTCAAAACATACAGCTATGCACATTAAGAGATCGGATAATCAAGGATTAAACTGTTCACTTCACAGATACATACAATTAAGAGATCGGATAATCAAGGATTAAACTGTTCACTTCACAGATACTTCTATCCAAATAATTTACTTACTTTGTCCAAAGTAATAACCAGAGAAAAAATGTAATCACATACACAGTATAAAAATCTGATCGCTCAAACTGCAGATATGTGCGTCTCAGTTGAATGAATCGGTCTTGTTCCCGCGTGTTGCTCGCGGTCAGAGGATCACATGGAGGCTTCAGACTGACAACAGTGAATTTATTTAAAGTAGTGATTGACATCTTATTCAGATTGTGACTTATCTGAATGCAACATGATTTACAGATCTGCGAAAACATATTACCCCACCAGCGATGGTTGACTCCACCTACCTACGGTTTGTGCAACAGTGAAATGTTCTCGATGGGAAAAGCGACTCGTTTCTGTGAATCGGTTCTTTCGAACAGAACTAAACGAATTAAACCTAGATTTCAGTTACAGAAATTGACTAAAATTGTATGTTTTGGCCAAACCGTAAATATATTTCAAGTACATTGTGACATTTATGCTAAACGACTACTAAAGGCTATTATTTCTCATTTCGCCACAACTAATCACTGAAAAGATCCGACTCAAAAGAACGAGTCCTCGAATCGTGACTCGGAGTGTGCAACAGTCAAATATTCTCGACTGATACCGAAAAAGCAATCATTAGACACAAAAACTCAAAGATGACCGTGTATAACAGTGAAATGATCACTAACTGATAAATGAATTTCATCTAAATAATTAATAATATCCTAGAGACATATGAAGCACGATAACGCCTAACTTTAGGAGTCTGCGCAAAATGAGCGCATCTTTGACAGTATGAGGACACCATAGACGCACATGCGTCTCCTTGTTTTCATGAATTTAAGTTCTAGTAGTATCTTTCCAGATCCCTTGTTTGTAAACGATGTGGAAACGGATCCACAGGTCGTTCATTCACGTGTCAGCGGTCTCTCTAAAGAAGACGCCTCTGCATATGAAGGGGAAGAGTGCTGCCGATCAGAGATGGCTGGTGCGGCAGATCAATGACCCTTTCGTCAAAGCTGCTCACGCGCAGAATTACCGCTGTAGAAGTGCCTTCAAACTGATCGAGATAGATGACAAATACAGACTTCTCAAACCTGGCTTGAGTGTCGTAGATTGCGGTGCTGCGCCTGGTGCATGGAGTCAGGTTGCAGTCCAGAGAGTCAACTCAGCAGGAGAAAGTAAGTGAATTCTGAATCACCAATGTAACATCATATAATATCTATATATCATACAAAATCACGTATATTTGTACAAATAAATGCTGTTCTTTTGGACGTTTTTATTAATCAAAGAATCCTGAAAATCACGTTTCACGGTTTCCACAAAAATATGAAGGAGCACAATTGTTTTCAAGATTAATAATACGAAGAAATGTTTCTTGAGCAGCAAATAATCATATTAGAATGATTATTGAAGAATCGTGTGCACTTAAGACTGGAGTGATGATGCAAAAAAATTCACATAAATAAACTTCATTTAAGAATATAATCTAATTGAAAACAATTATTTTAAATTGTAATAATATTTCACAATATTATTGTTTTTATTCTATTTTTTGATCAAATACATACAGCCTTTTTCAGCATTTTGTTTTATAAAGCACTTACTCCTTTCAAAACATAAAAAAAAGAAAACTTACTAACCCAAACTTTTGAATGGTATAGTTTAGACACGTTACCAGTCAAAACTTTTGGATACACCTACTTTTTCATTATATTCTGTCTGTATTATTTACAAATTTTAATTTAGAATAATAGTGAATTCATTACCATGAATTGCATTATGAAACAAATAAATGTGTGTGTGTGTGTATATATATATATATATATATATATATATATATATATATATATATATATAAGTAAAATTTTTAAATGTCTACAGAACTAATTTTAAACAAACACTATATTGCCAAAATTATTGGAACACCCCCTTCCGATGAATAGGTTTGACTACTTTAGTCATTTCCATGAGCACAAATATTAATGTTTAAGCATATAATGATATCCTAGGGAATTGTGTGCTTCTAATTTTAAAGCAACAGTTTGGACAGGATCCTTTTCTATTCTAACATGACAATGCCCCTGTGTATAAGGCAAGGTTCAAAAAGAAATGATTGATTCAGTCAGTGTGGATTGGAAGAACTTGACTGGTCTGCATAAAGTCAAGTCCTAATCCCAGCTCAACACCTCTGGTGTGACTTTAAATGCAGACCTTGAGCCAAAAACTCATTTCCAAACATCAATGATTTTGTACATACACTATGTTGACAAAAGTATCGGGAGTCGGGACACCCCCTTCTTTAGAATTGAAAGCACTTCCACAACTGTGGCAACAAAGATGGAAACATGAATCATGTATTTAAAAACTGTATTTCCATCTCTGTTACAACAGTTTTGCAAGTGTCTAAAATGACTGTACCCATATTAACCAGTCATTGGTGGTTGGTGATGAGTTTTTGGATAGATAGAGAGATAGACAGATATAAATAAACATATTTATAATCTATTAGACTATCACATTTTGGTTTTTGTGTCATTTATTTTAGCTGATGAGGATATAAACACTATACCTTTGTTCATTCCAGGTGTGGATCTTCCTAAAGGAAGCGTAATAGGAATAGATATATTACGCTTTTCCCCCTTGGATGGAGCTCAGCTGCTGTCCCATCATGACATCACTGAGCCCTCGACTCACATGGCGCTGGAGAGGCTCCTCCCTGAAGCTCGAGCAGATGTCATCCTCAGTGACATGGCGCCCAATGCCAGTGGGCTCAGGGAGCTGGATCATGAAAGACTGGTCACCATGTGTCTATCAGTGCTGGTCTTAGCTGACAAAGTTTTGCGCCCCGGGGGCTCTTTGATTTGTAAATACTGGGATGGAGCTTTGGCCCATAAGCTCCAGCAGAGGCTTTCCTCAATGTTTCAAGATGTAAAAACAGTAAAACCAAGAGCAAGCAGGAAGGAGTCCCCAGAGCTTTTCTTTCTGGCGAGGATGTTCAGAATAAGATAGGATGAAGCCTTTTTCATGCAAATACATTTTTAATATATGCAGTTTAAATAAATGTATTGTAAATGTAAATGTAAAAAAAAAATATATATATAGTTTTGTTCCTATTACTTATATATATATAAAAACACTTGCCTGCAACCAGATTCTGTGCAATAAAAACCAGAAACTCAATACAGATCCTGGATATAAATGGTGCAGCAGAATAATTAGATTCAGGTGTTGAATATAACATTATGTTAAGTCAGATTTGCATTTTCAGTTTATTAGGGAGGCCTAGGAGTGTTAGTTTCAAATAATTTTATAAAGAAATGATTGGCGTGCATCTAAACTGCTTTTTAGTGAGTGATTCCATATTTATAGTGTTTTTTTGTTGTTGTTTTTTTGTTTCCTTAAGCACATAAAACAAAAGCACAGAGAGAATATTAAAAAAGGAGAAATATTTGCTTATATTTTATTTGCTGGATTAAAACAGTGGTTCTCAAACAGTGGTTTGTGAAGGATTCGAATTGATTTTTTTTAACTAATTAAAAATAATAAGCTAAATAGATAATTAAAATAATTATAACTGACAAAAAACACCAACTCATGACAATAAATGAACAGATTGTAATATTAATAATTTACATTAAAGTTAAGTTTAAGTTTGCAGTAAAACTGTAAGTCTGTCCCTCACAATTTCATTTCAGTGACAGTCATGCACTGTGTTCAATCCAACCCCTTACCTAACAAACAGGAGGCTCATTTAGGCTTTACTAGTTAATGCTCATTTGCTTAAAGTAGCAATGTATTTAATTCCAATTAAATGAACATGAAAGAACATGTTTATGGATCAGCAAAAGTTATTTCATGATTCATCCTTAGGCTACGAATATTGTACACAACTTAACATAAAAGCAATTGTTTTGAGGAAGCCGGTTTTCTTAAAGACTTTGCAAAGTGTTTCTGTTGTTATAAATAGTCACATTTATGTGAATAATGTATGTACATTTATAATGTATGTAAGTGTTCGGTCTGACTTCCTTTGAAGAAAAATTCTAAATATTTATGTTCATTAGTAACTGTCTAGTTATAGTTGATAATAACAGCAAAATGGCAGTCTGCCAAATTTATGGAGTTAATTTACAGAAAGTGTCCACACAATAGATTAAAATAATTAAACTGTTTGGGGGTGAATTAAATTAAAGGGATAGTTCTGCCATAATTTACTCATCCTCATGTCATTTCATCCAAACTTGCATGACTTTCTTTCTTCTGTAAAACACAAAAGAACATATTTAGAAGAACGTTGGTACTCAAGCAGTTTTTGGTTCCTATTGACTGAAAAAGAAAAAAAAAATACAATGGAAGTCACTGGGAACAGAAACTGTTTGGTTATCAACATTCTTCAAAATACCTTCACTTGTGTTCAGCAGAAAATAGAAGTGCATGCAGGTAAGAAATAAGCTAATTTATTTTAAAGCTTGATTTGTCCTATTTTCAATTATTTTTAGTCATTAAGGCTGCTTAATGGGCCTTGGCCCTCTGGTTCACTATCCTAATGAGACTGGGATGTTAGGTGGTCTGTCATTTTGCTTTTACTCTTTGTTCCACCACCTAAAAAAAGTGTAAGAAACACTGGACCGGAAGACATTCAGCTTGCCAGAAGATGGTGCTCTTGAGTTGCCAACGTGAAAGCAGCAGACTGACTTTTGTACCCAGACTCTCACACCCCGGCGTGGACCGGCTGTTATTGGGAGCACTGTTTTTCCCGACCGTTTGAGAGTCGAGTGCTCAAGAGTTAAAAATCCAGCATTGTCATTTGCATTTTAGCAAACTCCTGAAGTGTGGCTTATTTGACAACACTTTAATTTTGTGTTTCCCTAACCGGAAAGCTAAATTGTTTGCGCAATACCGAAAATCAGTTTTTCCAGCCGTGTAGAAAATGCAATCATTCTCTCATTATAAGCCGAGGAGCTGCAGAGAGGATGGATAAGTGTCTTATAGACAGTATGACTAATGAGAATCCTTTGTCCCTGTAGCAATGCAGTCTCACAGATATTAGCCTGACACATTATATTATCTCAGACACTGGCTTTCTACAGTCCAGCTGTGAATGACATCCAGCTTGTGCTGCATGGAGAGTTTAGACCTAACCATTGGTAGTACGCAGAACAGAAACATTAGAGATAATAAAATGGGGTTTAATGATTCATAGAGGTTAGATCGGAGTTTATTCATCACTAAAGCCTCGTGGAGTTTTATGGTTATAGTTACAAGGAGAACTCCTCAAACTTTAATAGCTCAAAGTGTATGCTGTAGGTTTGATTTGAAAGCATTAGAAAAAGAATGTCAGGTTTGGCTCTGGATTGCTCTAATCTCAAACTCAGGGAATCTTCAACTGAGAGACTCAAACATACCTAAATGAATTCTGCCGGCAGCTCTGGCACTTTCATATTCGACTGAGCTGCAGTGTGTTCCATACAATATGGAAATTCTTGCAACCTCACTGTTTAATCTGAGCGCCTGTGTCAGCAACATGTTTAATGTGCATGCCGCTTCGGTCAATTTGAATGCTGTGGTTTTTGATCATCGCTCTGACGTATCAAACGCGTGCACTTGAGGGACAATCCACTCCTGCGTCAGTGACATGTCAAAAGAGCCTGGAGAATTCATTATGGAAGATTAAGGAATTTATTTGGGAGCTTAGTTTTATACGCCTGTTAACGGTTGTAAGAGTGGAAACTAGTGTCTGCAGGGGTTCAGCCACACTGAGTGATATGAAAATAGTACAAGGGGTTGTGCTAAATTTATAATAGCTTTTTTGGCCCCTGAAGTTATCGTCTTGATTTTTATTCTTTCTATAAGGTTCATTGCTGGTAACTCACGTCCTTCTGGTTCCCTGGAACGTCTCAAATTCTCTTAAAGGTCAGAGTTCAGGCTGTCCAGTGCACTGTAATAATGTGCCGTCTAACATTTCAACAGACTTGAATTTAGAGTTGGATATAGCAAAAACCTTTGGCAAAACTTTTTATTTGCATTTCTGAGGTTGTGCCCAATAAAGAATCCATGCCTTCTACATTTGTCGATTTTGAATTGAATTTGTATTTAGGCAGCATTTGTTCTTCAAATTTGAGTTTAAAGAAGTACAATTAAAGTTCTAAATAAATAAAATTCAAATGAATTCATGTAACTTTTGTTGAAAATGAATTGCCCATAAACATGTTATTAAATGCACTGCATAAGTGGTACTTCCAGGAACTGAAATTTCCATTTATATTTCATTATATTTAACCAATGATTTTCATTTTATGGAGCATGGTAGAAGAACACTTGATTTCCCAGAATAAATCATCTCAGCTATGCCCATTTGAGCCTCAGGAGTTAAACACTAAAATTGAAAACCTGAGGTCTCAATTGAAGAGTAGGCTACTACAAATAATGCACTGAAGAACATAAAGGAACCTGAAATGTTTTGCCCGATCAAAAATGAACTGTTCCCAGTGCTGTTACTCTCTGTAGGAAAGTAAGTTAAAATATTAATATACACAACTGTTTAAAAGTTTGGGGTTGATAAAATGTATGTGTTTTTATGCTCACCAAGGCTAATCAAATGTAATATTGATTGCAATATAATTACAATTTACAATAAACTTGATCCTTCAGAAATCATTCTAATTACGGTGATTTTGTGCTCAGTTAAGAATCATTTCTTCTTATTATTAATGTTGAAAACAGTTCTTCTGCTTAATACTTTTGTGGAAACCACATTTTTTAAGGATCCTTAGATGAATTCAAAGTTCAAAAGAACAACAATTATTATAATTTTTTTTTGTAACATTGTAAATTTTACTTTTGATCAATTTAATGCATCCTTTCTCAGTGAAAAGTATAAATTTCTTGGAATACAAAATATGGTTTTCCATATGTGTTATTAATTTAGCTTACTCATTTACATTCCAGAGCTGATATTTAGGATTGCTTACCAGTATAAAAAACTTCAAACATTAATTAAAAAATTTATGGACTTTTGATAGAATGCTTATTAGAGCAGGTTTTTCTCAACCAATTTTACATACTTCTCCAAAATAAGATCAAAACAGTCATCTAACCTGTTCATAATTATCTTAAACATGCAGTAAATTATTATTCATTTTTTACAAATGACTTTTCTTGGCACACTACACATCAGTTTTCAACTCGAGGCTCATGCTGGCCAAAAGTTAACACAGAAAACTAAAGCAAAGCCATATTCTCAAGTGCACATCATGTTGTCAAATGTGGTTGTATTGATTTCTGCTGTAATACACACAGCACAGGAAATGCAATTTACTAAATTGTTCAATCATACCTTTTCTGTCCATAAAAGTGAAACCCCAGAGCAAAAAACAAAGGGAGTACACTGGAGAAACAAGAAGGTGGTTGTGTAACACAGAATAGATGGAGGGAAGAGCAAAGCAGGGAGCAGAGAAGAGTCTCAAATGTGATGAGAGTCACTTTAAGGGACCATTTTATGAATTATGGTTGGATAGAAGGTTTAGCTCAATGTCAACAGATACTGTGACTTCAAAAAAACAAAAACAAAGGGGGGAAGAGAGGGCAATGTCACTGGTCATTCAATGTCAAGAATGACCAAACATCACTATCTGTGATGTGCAAACCTATTGTCAAAGTAATTCTTCTTGAAGAAGAGGCCTGCAGAGATACTGTAGCCAATATGGGTGCTAAGATTCAACATTCACACCGTTTTATGCTTATGCATCTGAAAAACGTGTGATGTAGATTTAATAAATATGTATAGTGAGTTACAGAAACATGTTTGTGGGCTTTTTTTTTAAAAGGGTTAGTTCACCCCAAAATGAAAATTCTGACATTGCTTACACTCATGTTGTTCCAAACCTATAAGACCTTTGTTCATCTTCAGAACACAAATTAAGATAACTGTAATGTTCCCATGCAATCAACGTAATCAGCATTGTTTAACGCTCAGCATGCGCACATTTTCTCCTGAATGTAAACGACACTGATCACATGTCCCGTGACGCTCTCCAAAATGGCAGTAGACAGTAACTCTGGGAGAAGAATTGTTGAATAAATTGTTATTTTTGTTTTCTTTGTGCACAGAAAGTTTCTTGTACCTGTGCTAAATTAAAGTTGAGCCACTGATGTCACATGGACTGTTTTACCGATGTCCTCCTTGTGATGTTTCTGGACCTGGGAACATTGCAGATGCGTTGCTGTCTATGCAGGGTCAGAAA
Source organism: Cyprinus carpio (assembly GCF_018340385.1). Classification (NCBI taxonomy): domain Eukaryota; kingdom Metazoa; phylum Chordata; class Actinopteri; order Cypriniformes; family Cyprinidae; genus Cyprinus; species Cyprinus carpio. Next base: position 19,221,199 of record NC_056599.1, on the reverse strand, counting down.
GCTCTTGGATTTCATCAAAAATATCTTAATTTGTGTTCTGAAATGAACGAAGGTCTTACGGGTTTGGAACGACAAATGACACAATTTTCATTTTTAGGTGAACTAACCCTTTAAGTTGATATTTGTTTTTGCAGTATACATCATGTACACTTCCATGACATCCTTTAAGGCCCGTTACACCAAGAACGATAACTACAAAGATACATATTTTAGCGTACACATTAGCTGACAATATCATTTGTTTATTCTAAGTGCACGCTCGTCTGACACTTTAAATTCTCAAGCTTGTTATACTGAAGTCAACAAATTAAAATTTGGAAATAAATGTTTATTTTGGTAAAATGTTTTAAAATAATGTGGTGGGCATTTTGGTGTTGCTGGAGGACAAAAAAAAGACAATTTTAATTATTTTGACAGTAATGAATATAATTTAGTGAAACGTGTTTAATTATTTGAGAAAAATGTATTCTCTGAATAAAAGGATAAATATGCATTCATTATTTAAATTGATAACTTTATAAATGATGTTCCTCTGTTGTGTGATATAGTGAATTGCTGTTGTGTAAATTCCTTATCCTGTCATCAATATCCACAATTTAAATTCACACTCAGAAATTAGATTATTAAAGAGATAGTCCACCCAAAAAACTGAAAATTCTGTCATCATTTACTAACCTTTATGTCGTTCCAAACCTGTAAGACTTTCTGTCTTCTGCTGAACAGTCAAGATAACAATAACAAGATAACAATTTGATAACAGTTTCAGTACCCAATGACTTACATTGTAATTTGTTGTACAATGGGAGCCAATGGAAGCAAAACTCATTAATTACCAGCATTCGTCAAGGTACCTTCTTCACTGTGAAACTGTGCATTGCTCTTCCTTAATGGTAACAAAAATTCCTAATGCGTCTATTTTTATTCAATTAACGCATTGCCCCGGGTAACATATTTTGTATGAATAAATGGCCTTTGAATTAACATAGTAAATAGCCTTGTTGCGATCAGATTAGACCTAAAAAAGTGGGTGGGGGGAGTTGAAGTCTGATTAAGCTATGCAATGTAATTTGTAAACCTTATATCAGTATTTGCATGCATTTATGAACTTAGAGAAACAGGCTATTGTTGTTTCAAGCAAATTTGAGAGTGACCCAATACAACACAGCTTGTCTCTCATGTTGGGATGATTGTAATAACCATAAACAGAGTTAAAGGCTGTTTTCCCTCCACTAATTCCCTTCTTTAGTGTTTTGATCACATTTGATACTACTCCCATGGCTATAGAAGCTAAAATATATTTGTATTTAATCAGGCAATTCCCTGGCAGTTGCTGTGCTGTTTCACACAGGTGAGAATTTGCACACTTCGATATTAAATGAATCTGTTCCAAGAGCGTTCCAGGGGGATGGTGCACTGTCAGGTTAATTTACTTTTGTTAGGACAGCTGGTGGCTTGTATGTAAATATCAGTCAATTAAGGATGATAAATTATATGCAGAGACTATGTATACTTCCTAAAATTTAATTATGAGACTACGACATGCTTTTTAATCTTCTGGCTTCTGGTAAAGAATGCAAAGAAACCCAGCAGAAATAAAGTTACTTGCTGAAAACTTGATTTGTTCGGTGATATACAAATAAAGATATGCTTAAAAACATTTGATGGAGTGCCGGCTTAGATATCTTGAGCAGCTCTGCAATGCTCTGTATGGAGTTTAAAGCTGCAGAGGCTGACAACGAACCCCTCTGATATGAACAGATACTTGCACCTTCCAGTGCTGAATGAACACAAATCTGTTTTCTGTGGGTCTGGAGGAAAGAGATTAGAATGTTTTCTCAGAGAGTTTTCTTCTCACAGGTCTGTCATAAAGGCCTGTTGAATGAGAAAATGAATCAAACAGAGATTATTCTGACAGGATTTGGAATGATTGAATGACAAGTTTCAAATGGCTGAGGGAGCTTTCGGGACACAATTAAGCAATATCTCATGGGCATGAGCATCGTTATACTGAATATCGGCATGGGTTATCTGCAGGTAGTTACAGCTGTGTTGATATTAAGTAGTAAGTACAACAGCATGATATTGCTTTTATACAACAGTACATACACTAGAGTACAACAGTCAGTATGATTTTTTTGAAGTACTTTTATTCAACAAGGCTGCATTAAATTAATCAAATGTGACAGTAAAGACAAAATGTTTCAATTACAAATAAATGCTGTTCTTTCGAACATTTCTTTTGATGGTTTCCACAAAAATATTAAGCAGCACAAATGTTTCTTGAGCAGCAAATCAGCATATTAGAATGATTTAAGAAGGACCATGTGACACTATATATATATTTTACAATAATTACCTTTTTTCTTTTTTATTTCTTTCTTCTTTTTTTTTTACTGTATTTTTTTATTAAGTAAATGCAGTCTTGGTGAGCATAAGATACTTCTTTCAAAGCCATTAAAAATATTTTGGATCCTAAAACCCAATCCCAAACTAATGAGTACAAGTAGCATAACAAGGAGCAATTAGGCTGCAGTATGTACAATATAGATATAATTTTTCCATTTATATTTATCTATTTTGGAGTTATGTTCTCTCTAATTGGATTAGAAATTATACTAATAGTGCTTAAGCGCTAATGATGTTTAAGCCTGGTTAAAATCCTCTATTTGCAGTAAATGTTGGGTTAAGCACATTTTGACACATAGCATGTAACTGTGCGCTTGCTGTTTACTCAGATGTGTTTGATTTGATGCTTGAAGCCTGAAGGAAATTAATTAAGATGTTTCACTGCATTTATCTATATCTGGATACCCCAACAGGCATTCATAGATCTATGGACAGTCATATTAGACTTCAGATTCACCAGCTGTGATTTCAAGAGGTTGCCACTGTGTGCACCACTTTTGTCTTGATGTTCAAAGATGGTGGCATGCAAGGCGAGATCTTTCTATTTTATCCCTTTTTGTTGTGAACTAGAGCTAAGTGCTTTCTTCGGAGGGGTTCCACTCTGCCACTCGGTCACTCTACGCTTTGCTTTGATGCATCCCCCTCTCTCTGTAGATAAGTTTTCAAATTTAAATTGATGTTTTGGATGTATGATAGAGTTCACTGTGACTCAGTTACTTGGGCAAAAATAATAGACAAAGACTATTATTCTTCAGTCAACAGGTGGCTCGGCTGACCTTCTCATCAGCAGTGTTTACTAAAATCAGACAAGCTTTCTGTGTATTAGTCACTGTTTTTTGTGACACTTTCTACAGGTTAAATTGTTACTCTTGTAGGTGGTGACAAGGGACTGTCTTTATAAGTGAGTCATTGAATTATTTCTTCAAAAACACTATCATTCAGGTATGAAACAAGAGACCTTTTCTTTATGAGGGAGTCATTGAATCATTCACTTAATATTAATATATTATATTCTATTCTATTATATTATATTATATTATATTATATTATATTATATTATATTATATTATATTATATTTGATTTGTTTTTTGTAATTAAAATCACTTCTTAAATATTCATAATCAAAACAAAATCAATTTTTTTTTCTCTATTCCACAATGCTCTTCTATTATTAATAATATAATATAATATAATATAATATAATATAATATAATAATAAATAATATAATATAATATATAATAAAATAAAATAAAATAATATAATAATTGGACACACGGTTTCTATCAATCACATGCAATCTTGAGTAGCTATAGAGAAGTATTGGATCCTTCATAACTTCATAACTTGCATCCTTCATCCTTCCAAAGAGTAAATAAAAGTTTATCTTTTGTGTCTGGATTGTACCTATTATGCCCAAAAATGCTGTGTAGGCCGTTCACTAGATTTTTGAAAGAGCCAAAATAAAAGAGTCACAAGCACACAAAGCTTTTGTGTTGCGATTGTCTGCAAGCTGTGACATCGGCATAATTAAAATAAACAAAAACTTAATTGATTCAAATTAACTATGGCTAACGAATTAACGAATGAAGCACGTTGATGGGTGGGCTCTCGCTCTTACTCTGGTTGATGTGTGCCTGTGTTTCCAGACGAACTTCCGTTAGAAGTGCCCAATACAAGAATTTTGCCCTTTATGATGTCATGAAGGCCATGCTTGAGAGAGAGAGAGAGAAAAAAAAAAAAAAAAAACTCCAAAACTTATACAAACCCTGAAGGAGTGTCTTTGACAAAGAAACACTGTCATACATCCAACTTTTTTTTGAGACTTTGGTCATATTTTGCATGAGAATCCAACTCTTTTAACAGTGTAAATAAGTCAGAATGCATGAAATAGCATTAGACACCCCCTTTCATGCTGCCCACTGAGCTCCATAAAAAATCTAAACAAACTGTAGTTGTTTGCTTTATATGTTGTATAGATGGTCTCTTCCTGTCTAAGTGCTTGGCCATAAGTCTGGCTAGACAACACTAGTAATGAGTGGCTTTGCAATCTCAGAGCTATAAGGCCTTCCCCTGCCAGAAAGGAAGGGAAGTCGAGCATGAGCCTGAATATTCATTGCTTCACAGACATTAGGTTGCTAGAGTTGCGTTCTGATAGGTTTCTGCCCGTGAAGAGCCTCTAAATTGCGAAGAGGTTTTTCTGATGAAGCTCCTGCCTACCAAGATTGCAAATGCGCAGCAGGCATTAATGCTTATTCTTACAGCTGCACATGTCCAAAATAATCAAATATTTGTCTGGATCTAATTTCCTTCCGAACATATGTGATACCAAAGACTCTATCACAGTTTAGTGGCTTTATGTGAACTTGTGCAAAAACCTAAAATTAATACTATGTGAAACAATCCATCAATCCTTTTTATCTGAGAAACAACTACGGCTTCTAACATTTAGACAGATCAAAAATACTCCAAAATGCATTTTGTTTCTTTGTTTGCTGTACTATTTTTTTTTTCAAAATGCTTTATTATTATTATTATTGTTGTTGTTGTTGTTGTTTTTTGTTGTACAATCAATTTCAGTTAACTTCATCGCAGGGACAAACGAGGAGAAAACAAAAGATATAAATGCAACATACTCAATGAAAAAAAAAAACAACTAATCATTTTTAAAGGAGAAAAAGGGAGAAGTGAGAATATAATACAAATAATTTCTATCCTTTTTCCATAACCCGCCTTTAAAATCAGTGGGTGGTTTATAAGAATGTCTCAGACAAAATCTAAACCTAAACCTATTGTATAATCTGATCAGTTCACAGGAATGTTGTTCTAAGGCCAACAAGCATGTTGATCCAGTAACATGTCCTTGGGTAAATCACATTAACCCTGATAGCACTAAAGGACGAGGGGTTAACTGGTTAGCATGATCTAGTTAGTCCCTGCGGGTGGGATGCTGTAACTAACTATACCATAAGGATGAATAGCTCAAGGTATTATAGACCTCCTTGAATTAAGCACCATTAAATATAAAGCTTGATTATAATTCATTTCAAGATCATTACACTTTATCATGACATATCAACACAATATATGTTTCTCATTCTAGGCCAGTTGTAGCATCAGACCTAATTATATTGGATATTAGATGAGCTTCAGTTTCAGATGCTCAGTAGATGCTCCCTTTTAATATGTTGGTTGTTTGACAGTTCACGAAATTTGGGATCCTCCACAGTGGACCAATTACTCCTATCCTTTAATTAACCTGTGTGGGGACAGGTGTGGATTGGTGCATGGGATCAGCAAATATGGTCTCTAGGTGGACAACAGCTAAATTAGAAGTTAGAAATGAGGACACAATAGCAGGAGACTGACAGATGGTACACAAAGTAATTCTGGGATGTCTTTATTTAACCTATAACCTGTCAAACAAGAGGAATTCATGTAGACTCTTGGTAAAGACAAGAACAAAATGTTTTAGTAACCAAACAATCAAAAAGTTGCCTATATGGTTTATCTGTTGTTTTCACAGATTACACCACAGTGCAAATGTTATTTTTAAGGGAGATCTGATTTAGTTTAATTGTTTATGTTTCAACATCTGCAACTGTTTTTTTTTATGTGCTCTGCTTCTTAAACTTTGATATAATATTCTTATATTTACTGTAGATTTTACAAATCTACAAGTCAAAGAGTTCTGTAAAAACAAGGATGGTTTAAATTGTGCACCTTTCATTTGTTTCAAATCATGTTTGCAATATTATTGTAATGTCAATGACAAATTCTAGTTCTGTTTCTGTACATGTATATATAGGCTATGTATGTTATATGATGCACGTATACATTCAAATGTTTGGGTTAGTAAGATTTTCATTATGGCATAAAATATCATGCAATGTCAGAAATGCCACCTCAAATATAAAAAATGCCCCTAAAATTCAAAATATGGATTGCCCTTTTATTAGTTCTTGTTTTTGTGTTAAGATAATATAGATAAGGAAGAGTGCTATTTTCCTGAATATTAGCACAATATGTTAGCACAATATATTCCACATGTGACACAACATTGTCGGTTTGGACTGATTTTGTTCTATTCCGCTAATGAAAATAGTTTCAGTCAAAGCAGAACAGCTGCATCTCTCAGCAGCACAGCGTGGTGTGTCATTCTTGGATGACTAGAGGTTAAGATGAACAATTATTATTAAATTTTAAGGCTTTTCTTAAACATCTCACTAAAGCAGATCAGAGTTCATCACCTTCACACTGGCTTTTGATTTCAATAAATGATGAATTCAAACCCCACAGAGTCCAGCACATCCACTTAGCATTTCTAGTTCTGGCTGAATATCCCTCCGGGTTGCTTAAGGAGTCCAGATGGAGGCTGGGGAGTCTTTTTAGAGCACATGGTCATTAATCTTTCTAAAGATGCTGAAGGCATGGTTTGACACATCGCTGTAGTCAGGTCCACGGGGGTCCTAGAGAGGGGAGAGCTGGGTTTGTCACACATTGAAGCCATGATACCCCCTGCTTGCCATTCACAGGGCCTGGCAGGCCTTCTAACATCTCTGGGAAAGTAATCTCTCGGCTGCTGCCATTCTCATGACAAGTGCAGTCTCACCTAAGGAGTGAGTGTTCAGCTGCCAGCAGGAGGCCAAAGACAAGACTTTTGGCAAAGTGTCTAACGCATCCTTCATGATGGATAACAGCGGGAAAGACACACAAAAGGAGCACGACTGATCTAGCTTCTGAAACATTGCTTTCAGTTAAAGGTTTAGATTTAAATTCATGAAACGTTTCGATTGGATATTTATCAGTTATCTTTCGTGACACAGTGGCTTTTGAAATATAATCGAGGAATCCCAGGATTCTCTGATCCTGAACGCCAAGACATCTTAATCAGAGTGACTTGGTATGATTCTTGTCATAACATTGTTGCTGTTTCACAGTGTATATTTTGACTTGAACAAACCACTAACTGATAATGACTTTCACTGTGGGAGTATCTGAAAACCAAAGAAATTATTCCATGAATTTATCTGAGGTTTTACACAATTTCACAGGTGCCTGATTACCATATGCATGCAGTATTGCCATATATGCAATATTTAATAGACATTTTATACTTCATCTACACTACCGTTCGAAAGTTTGGGGTGAGTAAGATTATTTATTTATTTTTTATAGTAATTAATACTTCTTTTCAGCAAATATACATTAAATTGATCAAATGTGACAATAAAGACATTTATAATATTACAAAATATTTCTGTTCCATACAAATTATGTTCTTTTGAACATTCTATTCCTCAAAAAATCCTGAAAAAAAAAAAATTCACAAAAACATTTAGCAGCACAACTGTTTTCACAATTGATAATAAAAAAAGTTTCTTAAGCAGCAAATCAGCATATTAGAATGATTTCTGAAGGATCATTTGACACTGAAGACTGGAGCAGTGATGCTGAAAATGTAGCTTTGACATCACAGGAATTAAAAAAAAAGAAAAAAAAAAAAGAAGGTTTTTTATTGTTCAATATTTAATATAGCTACATACAAATATCTATCAGATCATGTAATGAACTTGTATTTACAAAATAGGAACATTACTTTTTTTCAAGGATGAAAGGTTTTTGCCCAACAGGAACAGCCATTAAATTAAGATATAAAAAATAACGCCATAACTCTAGAATCATGATTCATTTATTCAGTGGAACTCTGATACCTGTGAGCTTAAAGCAATCATTTTATTTCAAAAGCTGATGGGAGTCTTAACCAGTGGTTATCTGCTGTTATCAAACATTTTGTATAATAGACAAGGCATTCTATTACTTTGGTTCTGGGTAGCTGCCAAAAAGAAAGAAAAAATCAAATGAATGAAAGATTATTGCTATGCTCTCTAGATGGGCTAACATGAGAAGACTGCTGACATGCTTTTCATCAGATTGCCTGACATTTATCAAGTTGAGATATGTTTTCTATAATGGTTCATTTTTCAATTAGGATTAGGTTGAACTATTGAACATGTCAGTACTGAGAATGTCTGTCTTTGGGAGAACAGACACAGATTATCTCAGACAGCAAGCATGAGGCTCAGAAATAAACTGACACAGTATGTATAAAATCATAGGCAATGCACAGTGTGTTATGGTTTTATATTTACACAAAGCATAGGTTAGGAGTTCTTGTTCCAGTATTTGAGTAACAATACTTAACTACTATACTTTCTTTGAGTTCTGTTAAAACCAAATACTTGAACATTTTACTTTATTTCGATTTTAATAAACACTTAAAAGTACAAACATGCCATATGTCATCTTTCCTAAATGATCTGAAAATAAAAAGCATACTTTTCTTTACTCTAATGCATCTAACAAACCAATCAATCATGCTTACATTAAAAAAAAGCATCATAACAGTAGTCCATACAAGTCATGAAATGTATTCTTTATATACCAAGGCCAAATAAGGCTTTATATTTTGAACAAAGTGAAACTGATGTTCTATTCCTATTCACTTGTTTGCATTTGCATAATAACCATCACAGTAGCTGAATGAACCTGAGTTCATGATCAGTTCTGATTATTAGTCTAAAAATGACTGCATTATGAAAATCACTATGATGTCAAAACCCTGTAAAATCATCTGCTGCTAATTTTAGCTGAAAATATTCAGGTAAACGATTTCAGGACATAGCTTTCAATTTGATATGTGCATGCTATAGACAGAACAATGAGAAAATAGTCATTTAAAAATACATTCTTAACAGGATTCTTTAGAATGTTTGTTGGTATCAAAAATACTCAAATGAGAAAATCTCTAAAATCTCTCTTCTCTTCAAAAATCAACTGAAAAATAGTAATTTACAATTAAATACTTTGACAAGTATTTTAATGGATAAGCACTTATATCAAGTATACTTTTTATATAGTATGTGTTACAATTTCTCAATACATTTTTTGCACCTTTGCTCATTTCCATACTTAGTAGTATTCCTACTTTCTTTCTGAATAATATTTCATATACAGTCATCTATCATACTAAGACCCTAGGAACTAGAACTGAAACACATTTTGTTGTGTGTGGGCAACGGATTTGGATGAAATCGTCACCCTAAATCTTTCAGAAATCCCCCATGAGTCGGGCTTCATATTCAGCAGTCAAAAAGTATTATCTTGGTTGAATAGAAATGAACGAGTGCTTGGATGGAGTCACTACACTTTAGGATGTGGGGCCTACAGTGTTTCCCCGCAGGCAACCCACTAAAACAGCTGTTAACTCTGATATTGAAAGCCTGTCAATCAATGTGCTGCAACAGAGTACAGGGAATTTAGTGCTGAGATGTTTTCTGTAGTTATTGACAAATCGTGCCCATGTGGCCGCATACTGGCATTTCAGCTAGTTAAGATGGAAAGGTCAGATGTCATGTGTCATCAATATGTCAATACAAATGACCTGAAACCTTATAGGAAGTCTAAGATTTGTGCTTAAAAACAAATAGTCTCATTTACAATATCAATAATCTATGTCCAATGACATAAAGCACTCATTTTCTATCCTCAAGCCTTGCTCCTGTCTTTCTGTGGGAGTGATACTGTGTTTGAAGCCTTTCATAATTCAGTGCAGTATGCTATATATAGATTCAGGGTTTCTTGAAGCCCAGGGGGCACAATTACTATCTATATTCTCTTGCCAAGCAGCTTTAGATTCACCGGTAGGGATGTAATTTACGAGATCCTCTGAGTAAGTGAGGGTCTAGCTTGACTGACACTGTTTAGAGACCGTGTTTGGCACAATATATCTGGATGAGTGATCAAGGCAGGTTTGGGTTTAGTACACCAATTAGACCTTTGAGAAATTGTAGCACAAAGACAGCTGCTTTCTGAACCAACACGTTTTTTTGTTTTTTTTTTTAGTTTGTTGCAATTGAACCAGGAATTTAAAGTGTATAGTGACTAATAATAAACAAACTTTTCTCCCACACATTATTTGCCAACCAACGCATACATTTAAAATGCAAAGCTAAGAAAAGAAACTAACTATTTATTAAAAGAAAGGCAAAGGTAAAGCATCAAACTATATATTTCTGAAAAGGCAGTTCCCCGTGGATATCCGAGAAGGAAGATTGTAACAAACATTTTAAGAAAAATGTAAAATGGACAAATACATGTTATTACTATGAAGAGAAAAAAGATATTAGTGTTGACGTCTGTTCTAAATGTGTCTGCGTTTGGTGATTTGAAAATGAGATTTGTGCCTTGTGCAATAAGAGAATGAAAGAAAGGTGTAGATAACTAAATGCAATTTCCTTTTCCAAAATGTAAGAGATGATGTCCCAAAATTGATAGATACCTCATCCTCAGAATTACTATTCTGTTGTATTTGTTACAAAACATTAGAAATCTACAGGTGATTACCTTGAGCAAAACCACAAAAGACAGACAGTCTGGTACTAAGAATACATTGTGAGCCAATCATACGTCTTGTTTTGTACATCCAGTAGGCTATGTTAATCAGTTTCACATAAGCTAAATAATTAAATCCAATTACCATAGATTTTATTTGGTCTGGGCAAGCTATTATCTAAGTCAAGTCACCAGTGGTATCATGGCCTTATTTCCTCAACAATGCATTGATCCGGGAAAATGAGTTCTTCCCGATACTACATACAGATCTGTGATGGTCTCCAGATTGCTGTCCCTTGGTGATTCTGTGTATGTCTTCATGAATATGCAGTTTGGTAATTAGCCTTAATTGAGTGCAGAAATAAGAAGGAAATACATCTGAAATTCATTATTCCTCATAGGACAGAGCCTTTGGTACAGATGTTACATCAAATCTCAGCAACCTGAGTTATCTTTATTTGGCCTGACTGATTTAAAAAGTTTTAGCAACATGGTTTCATTTCTGGATTTCCAGACCCAGAAATATATAATAGAAAAACAACACTTTGCACAAACAAGGCAGAGGCAGAGCCTGAGAAGATACAAACCCTCGGAATTGCCATGCATTATTGAAAATAGCACAAGACACTCTAATTTTAAACAAACAAATAAATTAACAAATTGATTCATTAAGCAATATCACGGCCACAAGGGTGCTGTTGTTTCTAAAACTGACATTCAAATCTACATCACGAATGAGAGCGTGATTGCTTTTATCCAACAGTTCAATAAAACTATTTATACTGAGTAACTTTTACACACAGTACTAACATTAATTATTTTTTTTATTTTTTTTATTTCTCCACAAAAATCAATTAAGTTATTTCCTATTCTCAAAGAGCAGTCCTTGGGAGTGGCATTCCCAGTGCAAGCTGGGATTGTTCGCAGAAAGCTACAATTAAGAATTTGGTTTGATGCCATACGCAGTACTTCTATCTCTCACAGGCTCAAATTCTTTGTGCAAATGTGCAAAATTCTCAAGCGCTTTAAAGTCAGGTTGATTCTGATTGGCTGTCTATGTTTTTAGCATTGATCATCATCTGGAAAACATTGTTCTACTGTGTCGCTATTGCTGTAGTTGTGGTGTGGACTTCGCTATTTTCATAGAACTACAATAAATATAAAAACTTTGTAGTTGTCATTATAGTTATTATCCTTGCTGTGAATGGGCCTTAAAGTAATAGTTCACCAAAAAATGGAAATTTTGACATCATTTGCTCACCCTCATGTCATTCCAAACCTGTATGAGTTTCTTTCTTATGCTGAACACAAAAGAAGATATTTTGAAGCATTTTGAAGAACCAAACAGTTGTTGGTCCCCATAGTAGGGAAAGAAATTCTATTGAATTCAATGGGGACCATCATCTATTTGATTACCAGCATTCTTCACAATCTTTTTTATGTTCAATGTAAGAAAGGAACTCATAAGAAAGATAGACATGAGGGTGGATAAATGATGACAAAATGTTCATTTCTGGTTAAACTATCCCTTAAATGCAGGGTCATGTTATTGATCCACAGAACTGAATAGAATTTCTGTTTTGTTATAGCATGAACGATTTCTTGAATATTCTTTTTATGCATTCAAGGACCTAGTTTTCATTTTCTAATTAATCTGTATATATTAAAGCAGGAAAGATTATTACTTCCCTTTTGATATAGAGGTTGATGACACTGACGGTGGCGGATAATCATCTAGGTTATGGATTTTCAACTGTGATGTATTTTAGATCAGTGTTCGAAGCCGCCACACAGTTCTGTCTGTAATTTTTTTGCAGTTACTGGGGAACGGTTGATGATGGCTCAGAGACGTCGCAGGGAAATCTGTGCAAATGAATTATGTATGCTGTTGCCTCTTGATAGGCCAAGCCAGACAAGAGTTGAGCAAGAAATTCAAAGGCTCTCTCCCTGTTGAAGCATGAAAGTAAAAGATAATTAGTGCCAGTGTCTGGAATAAACGTGATAAAGTTAAACAAGAAATGGGCAAACACTTAGAAAGAAGTAAGAAAGTATTCTGCATGAAACAATATTGACACTGCTTTCTGCTTTTCCATGCTCAGACTGCAAAATGAACAGCTGTCTGAAGGAAATCAATAAAGTGGGCGCTCATTTGTCTCAGGCAGGCCTGTTAACGATGAGAATGTTTTGAAGTAATTAGCCTATCTTGCGTTAAAAGACCTGACCTTTTATCGACAGGGGCAACCCTCTCTGAATACAATGCATCAGTAACTCATTTCGGGGCCACAAAAGGAAATAGGATTTCTTTGTAGAACATTAAAACAAGACATAAAGCAAACCTAGTCTTTGGTTTTTGTTGATAGGAAACGTGTTGTGATTAACCCCCACCCCCCACCCCAATTCTCTTCTCAAACAGATTTGGGGAAAAAAATATTTTGTTGGAGTATATATATATATATAAAAAAAAAAATAACTAAAAATATATAAAAAAATATAAATGAAATATTAAATATATATATATATATATATATAAAGATGGTATAATATATTCGATATAATGAATGATTTGCTCAAGACATCATGCCATTATCAGGGCAGTGAAATATTAATAATCTACTCTGTCAAGAGGAACATTTCTTCTTTTTTTTCCGGGGAGTAAACCATTCATAATTTATGTACATGCTTCTTTTGCAATCAGTTCTTAATGTCCTTATTTAAAACACCCTATATGTATAAAGAAATGTTAATACATGCATTTATATAAAAATACACTACAATTCAAAAGCTTGGGCTCAATAAGATTGGTTGATTATTCATTAATTAATTCATTTATTTATACTTTCAAGAAATTAATAATTTCATCAAGGAATCCTGAAAATGTAGAACTGTTTCCACAAATAAAAAAATATAACATAATACAAAAAAAAAAAAATAAAATATAAAAAAAATAAAATATAAAAAAAATAAAATAAGATAATAACAAAATAATATAATAAAATATAATATAATATAATATAATATAATATAATATAATATAATATAATATAATATAATCAGCATATCTGAATGATTTCTGAAGGATCATGTGACACTGAAGACAAGAGTAACGACTGCTGAAAATTCAGCTTTCCATCACAGAATTAAATCACAATACAAAATAATTATTTTAAACTGAAGTAATATTTCACAATAGTGTTACAGACTCCAAACATTTGAACACGGTGTAAGTAGCAAAAAACAAACAAACAAACAGACAGACAGAAAAAATAAACATAATCAGATTATTTTAAAGTCCTCTCAGCCATGGCCTCTCGGTTATATTTTGATTCATATTTTCTGTCAACATAAAATAAAAGGGACCTTATATTAAGAAAGACAAGTCTTATGTTTTAAAAGCCCTTCAAAACAGAATCTGGTACTGGCACAACCTTCACTATAATAGTATAAGCTATTATATTATTGATTTATGCTGATTTTGGAAATGTTTTTGACTGGCTATCAATGTGTCCAGATGGTGTAGCTATGGCAGCTACCACCAGGGACTAACAGGGGCTTGCTAACCTGCCAAACTGTGACCTCTTGACTGTAACATATGAGCCTGCGGCCCACCCACCGGCCCAACACAAGGAGCTCTCAGTAGAATTAGTCACTGATGAGATTCACTGAACTGTTCATTGCATACACCTGGTTTCCATTTCCCCTTTTATTGTATGCTATGGTTTATCCACACACACTTTTCAGCCCTGTCTGCAATTCTGAGCTTTCATATTCATATTTTATGGATTTCTCATAGTCTGTTAGTCCATAGTGCTGTTGTTTCACTGGTTTATTTTATCTAACTGGATTGGACTGCGTACCTACTCCTGCCTTCTCATTTCATCCAAATAATCATCTGGATATAAATACTGTGTCTTCAGCTTTGTTACACTGGTTCATACCAGGACATTTGTAACAACCTTGATGCGTCAGGATTGGAGTCCAGAAATAGACTGTATTTGGAGTTCAGTTTCTAAAGAATGCTCTAGCTTCAGTGGGATGCTAGCTCTCTTCTCTCATTTTGTTAGTTACCCACCAGGGTACAGCAGTCTAGAGAACCACCAGATTAAACAATCAGCTCTAAACACTTTTTTAAACTGTATGGGACTTAAAAGGTCCTTTCTTTCTTGAAGAAGAAAACGCATTTCTAATATTTCACAATTGTTGTTATTCTCCAAGGAGCAGTTCACCAATAAAAAACATCAAACAAGAAAAATTAGGCATAAAACTCTTCAGATTGTAATGTCTGGTGATGCCACAGTAAAGCCTCATTTTTAAGTCCACCCTGGAGAGTAAACCCATGAGAAACAGAGTGAAATGAAGTGAGTTTATCACAGGGCACAGACACATCGTCCATATTATTGATGTGCCATAAATCATAAGCTGAATATTTTTAATTACAGCGAGTCACTTCACCGTTGTGAATACACTGGCCTTTGAACTTTAAAGAAATAAAAATATTAAAACAAAACTATATCATAATAATAATACTTAAATAAAGTCCAAAGTTTAACATGTCTTTCCATGCCTTGACCTAAAAGGAATAGTTCAGCCAAAAATTTGTTGGAAATGTACTCACCCTGAGGGCATCGAAGATGTAGATGAGTTTGTTTCTTCATCAGAGCAGATTTGGAGAAATGCAGCATTACAACACTTGCTCACCAGTCGTTCCTCTGCAGTGAATGGGTGCCGTCAGAAAGAGAGTCCAAACAGCTGATAAAACCATCACAATAATCCACAAGTAATCCACAATACTCCAGTCCATCAATTAACATCTTGTGAAGTGAAAAGCTGCATGTTTGTATGATGTATCCACTTCTGGCCAAAATACCATAATCCATAATAATGCTTCGTCCAGTGAAAAAGTCCATCTCCTGTTGTCTTCTCACATCAAAAACCACAGAAATATTTGTTTAGAACTGTTTTCGACCATTTTTTTTCATTTGTAAACAGTGCATGATCTGTACATATTTCTCTCCTGATTCAGAAAATCAATATTATGGATAGAGGACTAGTATTTCATAGTTTGAAGCTAAAAATATATTGATGATTGATGAATTTGTTTCTTACAAACACATAGTTTTTTGTTTCACGAGACATTAATTGATGGACTGGAGTCATGAGGATTACTTTTTTATCAGCTGTTTGGACTCTTATTCTCATGGCACTCATTCACTGCAGACGATCCATTGGTGAGAAAGTGATGTAATGCTAAATTTATCCAAATCATGTTTCGATAAAGAAACAAATACGATGGCCTGAGGGCCTGAGGGTGAATGAATTTCAACTGATTTTCATTTTTGAAAATGTATTCCATTGAACCTTTGTTTTAAACTGTTTGTTTTCAAATCTACAGGTTTCTTTTGCTGCAGCACGCATCTGACATTAAAATCTCCCTTCTTTTTAGTTGGTTAGGAGCTGATGAGATTTTCACTGTGTTTTTGTGATAGTCCTAAACAACTGCTGTGGAAAGCTTTAGACCTAAGATCTGTCTAAAGTGTTATTGCCTGTTTTAGAGAGTTTGTGATTTTCAATCATTGATGGAGAGCAAGAACCAGAGGAAGTTCATTTGCCAGGCCGAGAAAACTGGGCTCAGTCAAAACCGGCTAACAGCTTTCTTACAACGATAACTATTGAACGCTTTATCTCATTGTGAGAAGTCACAGCCAATCCATGTCTATCTAGATTAGGCCTCACTGTGTACTTACAAATTCATTTTTCACCGCTTGTCAACAAATTAAAGACAAATAACATGACAATATGCTGAAGTTGTCGACTTGCTTAGCATGCCTTATCAGAATTGTACACCTGTTATTGTGTTTTAGAAAACCATAGCTTGTAATTATTTGTCTTGTTTAATACTGCGCAATGTTTGGAATAGGGTTAATTCATATTTCGAGCAGCGTTCGTTAAATGCAAGCACAGAATCCATTAGTGTCAGTTCACAAAACATGCTCAGCGGTGCCCTCCTTCCATTCCATTACCGCTCCAGTCTGTGGTGAATGGATTACTGGGTCTAATTCATTCAAACTTGGAGTACCGACAATCCACTCAAACTTTTGCATTTGCACATGCATTGATAAAATCTCTCTGAAAATCTCCCCCATCAAGCACATGCATGTCAATATGAAATGCTTGTTGCTGTACGGATAATATAAATCACAGTCTCTCTGGTAGAGAAGCTGTTGAGTAAATATTATCTTATGACTTAGGCATGTAATGTGGTGGGCATGCCAAAAATAGGTGCTCATTGTTTGTGTACTTTGCAAGGTTGCTTATTTCAGCTGCAACACTGCGAATTGATAGTCATCTAGAAAACGGAATTAAATGTCAACAGTGATCAGCATGTTCTTGGATTATGATAGAAATGGAGAACAACACATGCAGAAAGTGGTTTTGCAGCCCGTTGGCCAACGCAGCCACAAGAGCTCCACCACTGTGCCAGTGGTCCCCCTCTTCAGATTGTAAAGTGTTTTTGTTTTTAAATGCCTTGTCAAGTACAATATCGAAGGGGGGAGTTTGATGGATGTTTTGTTTGGAATTTTACAGCAGAAAATGAAGCAGCATTATCCGTGACAAAATTGAAATGAGCTCAGCTTACATCACAGCACAGAATGTGCAATCCCACTGCAAAATTGATAAAGAGCAAATCATTAGGATTCTGGTGGAAACTAGGCTGCACAAATATGTTCGCTGTGTTTTTGGAGGCTTATCTCAACCATGATGTGATTGAAAATTTAAAGATGGAGAAGTCATTTAGTCCTATCACTCGAACTGCATGTCTCTCATTGTGTCTTAGAAAGCACCATCTGTGCTTGCTGTTAGCAGAGGACATAAAACATTACAGTGGTGTTTGTAGGCTGTTTGAAATCATCATGGGTTTGAGATTCATGTGGGGCATACTTACTTTTTGAAGGTTTTTAAAAATTAATGCACCATGTACAATTTGTAAAGTCCAAATGATAAAAAATAAACAAATGTAACAGTCTCTATGTTACATTCTTTTAGAAGGAAAAAAAAAAAAAAAAAAAGCTGTCACTCGGGTTTTAAAAGGTACATCTTTCTACCTTATTTACCCATAAAGGGTGCATATTAGTACACAACAAACTCAACACTTTTTATCCCTTAAAGGGATAGTTCAACAAAAAATGAAAATTCTGTCATTAATTACTGACCCTCGTGTTGTTCCAAATTCGTAAGAACTTTGTTCATCTTCAGAACACAAATTAAGAGCTTTCTGACCCTGCATAGACAGCAATGCATCTGACACGTTCAAGGCCCAGAAAGGTAATAAAGACATTTTTAAAATAATCCATGTGACATCAGTGATTCAACCTTAGTTTTATGAAGCTACAAGAATACTTTTTGTGCACAAAGAAAACAAAAATGAAGACTTCTTCTACAATTTCTTCTCTTCCATGTCAGTCTTCGACACGCGTTCACAACAGTACCACAATGCATCTTGGGTGAACTATTTAAAATTAGCGTTTTAGATATAGGCTGTATTCCACACCACATTTAGGCTCACACTCGCAAACTTCCCTAATCACTTCCCCTCGGGGGAATCCCCACTGACATTTTGAAGTGCATTCCACTTCGTGAAGTGGACGAGGGAAGTTTATATGGACAGATCCTCAACCACTTGATTTTGACAAAGGGAGCGAGTCATATGCTTCATATGCACACTTCAGACCACTCCACAGACCACAATGCAACACAATTGTAACATCTTCACAGATCACGTTTATCCCCACCCCAAACAACTCTGTAATATATAGATGATTGTTTTTAACATTTATAACAGCCCAAGCATACCTATATACATATATAATGCTGCACCAAACAAATTAATAAGTGGAAAAATGTGAACAATAAACCAACTCCATAGCGGATTCTAAGTGATGAAGTTATTAGGACGTTCTAAATCAGCCCATTGCAAGGGCTCCGCCAGTAGTAGGCACTCATGCAACATAATCAATGACGTACATCCGAGTAAACAAGTTTGCATGTGATGGGCATAAAAAAAAAAATGAACCGGAACGCAGCCATAATAAGAATAGCCTACTATGGACAGCCATTAGACTGAGACATGTTGTATAACATTATTTTGGATACTTTTCACATTGCCATGGCAATAAAGTATAATGTCTAAAATGAACATGATGCACCTACTGTTGCAGAACCTCACTGCCACACAAGCACATCGCACTGCTAACCTATTTGCACAGTGCTGCTTCTCAAACGACTTTAGCAAGCTAGCTAGGAGGACATATTATACACCTACACACAAACTGACAAGAGAGGGGTCAACAGCTTGTTGTAAGTGGGAAGATAAAGTGATGCCAGCTGCTTCAAAAACACTAACTTTGAGATGTTATAGCTGTATAGGTGTTACAGTTTTTGTTCCTCATTAGCTGTAGCTAGCTTAAACTGGCTATGGAACAGCCTGTGACAGAACTGGATTAGTAAACTCAGCTGGGTATAATGCTGATACCATGTGACCAATGGCATATCGATACGTCACAGCATATAATGCTGTGATGTATCGATATGCCATTGGTCACATGGTATCACGTGATGCGAATTCGCAGGCCAGAGTTCACCAAGCTTGAACTTTGGAACACAGCAAAATGTTTTTGAAATTAATGGAAATCAGTGGAATGAAAAGTCTTGTGTGACCATGGCATAACAGTTTTGCTTTATTGGACTGCACATGTAGCTTTCTTTGTTTCAAGGTGTCAGCAAGAGAAGTGTTTATTATAGCAGCTAATTTACTTTTAGACGTCAGCAGACACAGTAGTGATCACTGTGGGCCAGGTACACACAGACATCATTAAAAAAATTAACTCGGCTACACTAACTGCAATATCGCTTTATACTATGCATTCTCAGCAGAGTGGAACTCATCAAGAAAGTTCTCCTCATCGAGCAAATTACAAGAGAAAAGGATGAGATAGAAAAATATACTGTAAGTTCCTAAAGCCCTGGGTTGCCACTGTCACAAAAACTGATACAATGACAAAAAACTAAAATGTTTTTGAATGTAATTTTTCATTTCAATATACACATTAAATTAAGACAATTGTATGTAGAATAGTGCAATTTTTCTTAATCAAGTAAACATTGTTATTGTTCTTCCAAGTAATTAATTCATAACCTGTAGGTAATACTACAGAACAAAGCAATACATTAAGAATAGTGACTGGACTTTTGTTTTTGTTTTGGTCAATATTATTTAATTAATATTAATCACAAACAGCAAGGTTTATCACACTGCAATGCTGAATGCACAATTCCAATATTTTGACACATCATTGTTCTTAAGACCTGTGCTATATCATTGAGGTACTATACTTAGTAATATGTTGTTGTTGTTATTAATATGTAATATTTTCATTTTTAATTTGGATTTTAGTTTAAGAATTGTTTTTTTTTTTTTTTTTTGGCAACTGACTTATTTATTTATTACATCCAACAATTAATGAATACATTTGCATATGTTAATTGATTTTAAGCTTTGTCCTGGATGTAACATAAATTTGCAAATTAGCAGGGAAAATAAATAAGTCATTCATTACCATCTATTTCTGTACATATGGAGTTCCTTCCAGACTGTAATCTTATGTTGTCTCAGCGCTGCAGCTCTGGCATTGTCAACATGAGATTATTGCACGTAAGTAGGCTACAGTAATAGTTGGTTTGTTCATTCCACCTGAAGCGTGCAGTTAACCATTCACAGGCACAATGGCTTTTGAAATAGCTTTTGGAATTTTTTTCCTTAATGTAAACAAGCACCCAATGGATGTCTTGACTGTTTTGCCTCGTTGCTTTTTTTTAGCGTTTCATTCACAAGTAACGTTAAAAGAAGTACAAACGAGTCATGAGACCCTGCTTTTTCCATTTCATGGTCTCCTGTATTAAAAGCGTTCTTTGTAAAGTGCCTAGTAACATGATAAACACTGTGTCAAAAAGACAATGACCTGATATAGTTTGAGATATATTATTTAGCTGAAGCTATTTTTTTCCCCAGAAGGATTCTCAAAATTATGTTTCAAAGCTTAGTCTGTTTACGGCCATAGACCTTACAGGGCAGCACCATATTTAATTTTTGACTTGAAAAGGAGGCTGTGAGGCATAGAAGTACAGGGTGTTCAATGGATAGTACTGTTGCTTAACAGCATACCGATTGTTCAGCTAATGAAAATACTTGGTAGATAGAAACTAGGCAACATAACAGTTTTAAAAGTTGTGAGTTGCGAAAATTATGCCATTTAGGACCTTTTTACAGTGTGTGCCATTGTAAAGACTACCTTCACATGCTATGGACCCTTTTCACATTTCCGGGTTTCTCAGCAGCGGAAGTTGTCATAGTTGGATTAACTTGAAGAGCAGTGAATAGGAGAGTACCACAAATATATATATTTGCATTCCCATTTGCTCAAATAGAAAAGAAAAACTTTACGATAGAGTTTTCATGACTTTCAATTAAAAGGAAAAAAATTGAGAAAGACTGATAACGGCAGTCAGATGAGAGAACGATGTCAAATTTACCATCCCTCCCACAGATGCTGCATTAGAAACACCCTCGTATTAGCGTTAACAGTTTTTTTTTTTTTTTTTTTTGTAATTTGATGCAAAGGTGATATAATACAAAGAATAGTGTCATAAATGTACATAAAAAAATTTTTTAACGTTACAAATATGAAAAACTTTCGAGGATTTATGATGCTGATGACCGTCAAACATGTCATCACAGTCTTGTGAAAAGGGTCCATCAGAAATTTCCTACTTCCCACTTTGGAAGTTGTAATTACGAGTTTATCACATTCAAGTGCTTTGTTATTGGAAAGAACAGGAATCATGGAGTACAGCCCATTCATGAGCTCATTCTTGCCTATTTCTTTCAGAAATCTTATTGAAGCCAAAAGGTTTAGAAGATACTGAGTCAATATCAAACATGGTTTTGAATAAAATGTAGGTCTAGCATCTCATTCATACATCAGATGGTTATTTATATTTACGTTATTATACATGACTGTAATGGAAAGACAAAGCAATATAAAACTTGTGGGAGAAACTTTACAATACTACAGCTATGTTTCACCTCACCACCATGTTTCAAGTGTATGGCCCGCCCAACTCAGAAACTCGTTTATCAAAATTATCTCAGAGTTTCCCTGTTGTAAATATGACTTTAGAGGCCATTCATCTCCAATTTCTGACTTGGAAACTCATAATTCAGAATAAGTTCTGTTGAAGCTCATAGCTATTAGTTTTCTAGTCTAGTCTTACTTCTGCCAACTGGTAGGGTAGTTGTTGCTCCACAGGGTTAATATCAGCTACCTTTACCCTAACAGCTGTTTATGAGATATAACAACTTGAAAATATTTCCAACTGAGGCTTTATTGTCTGTCACATACTAGCTACCGACTTCCCTATTTATAGCCATGCCAAGAAGGATGTGTCTGAACATTGAAAAGCTTTATCTGTCTTCAGGTTTGATTTGATCAAATTGAGCATGAGCCATGGTGTTTCATTTTCACTTTCTTAGCTCAATCAAGGTATGTTTGTTCGAAGTCGATATCTATTCAGTTGATTGTGCCCAACACTCATGCCACAAATAAAGTGCTTTTAGCCTGTGTTGTTTATCCATCTTATCATGGATGCTTTCAGGAATTCGGGTCACCGAAATGTTTTATTCTGAATCTCATTAGATTTAATTGGTTTGATTCTGTGACTTTAGCTGGCCAGTTTGTACAGCCTTTTGCCTTAATGTGATGAGGTTTTAAATTTGCAAGTAGCTTGTTTTGCTGGTGATTTTTTAAACAGCACATTATGCTGATGATATGAGTCTAGACTAATTTTGCTCACTAAAGATAGCCTGCTATATCTCATGTTTGACTTGGGAATCAATTTATGAATTCTCTTAGCAAATTGCACATTGGCAGACCTCAGCAGCGGTCTTGATTGCAACGGCTATATTCTAATTATTACTCACAGTTAAATAACCCAATGTCAGCAAGGTGCCATGAGTTGTCAAAGGATATAATTAAGAGAAAGGCATTTATGAATTGCCTCACCTCTGACTTAACCCTGTGATTATATAAACGCATAGCAAAACCACAGAACCTGGATGTGAAAATGTGGTCAACCCATAACTGTCTGATATCTTTTGGCTCTAAAATGAGGTGTTAATTAGGGAAAAGCTGTATCCCTGTTGCTTTGAAGTCAAGAGCCCAGTTTATGCATGTTCACTTGAGGTTCAGAATTTTAAATGAGCTTTTAGAAATCAACAACAGCAAAGATTAAACTTAGGGTCACTTTTAAATGTATAATTGAGTGGGAGAAGAAGTAAAGACTTTAAGCCTAATCATGTGTCGCAAATCTGATCATGTTTTTAAGTCTTGCTTTCGAGTAAATCTATATATCTATACATCTATACATACAGTATCTTGTTTTATTTATTTGTATATTTTTTCTTGTTTAAATCATAAGACTTAGTACATATTGTTATATATATATATATATATATATATATATATATATATATATATATATATATATATATATATATATATATATATATATATAAAATGCAGTAAACACAGTCGATATGTCACTTAATTAAGCAGCATTCAGAGAATGTTTCACATTTGCAGAGGCAGTCTTTGCCCAATGAAAAGAAAGAAAACACACTCATAATAAAATCTTGACAGAACTCCACACATATGCCACTTAAATCTTTCTGTTTGAATTAATCTAGCACGATGGAAATATGCAGGTGTCTTTGAGTTATGAATGAAGCGGCTTGTAGCAGACTCTGGGAACAGATTGCCAAGCGGACTAAAGCGGATTAGAGTTAATTAAAGAGATGTTCCTACTTGTCATATCCATGGATCCACTTTCTATTTACATACTAATGCTGAGAGCAGGTGGAGGAGGAGAGCGCTCCAACATGACATTGCATGCTTTAACAGATGAGGATTAAGTTTTTCATTCTTTGAAAAAGTATTATTAGTGTTGTAGACACTTAACTTGTGTATACCACCCCTGATTGCCTATACACTTCTTTTGTCTGTTTTTTTTTTCTTGTTGATGTTTAACCACCACACAGTGATAAGAAATGCACACATGTAGCCTATATGTATTTCAGTTATGACAACTCTCGGAAAGGATTGTAAAAAGCTTTATTGATAAAATTATAAAAGCATAGGTTTGGCCTTGGCGGACTAGATCTGTTATGCTGCTGCGGAGCAATTAGACTTGCTTTGGCTAAATGCACAGATCATAAAATAAAAGGAAACATGCTGCTGCTGCTGCTAGAGAGAGAAGAAGATCCCCTGTAGCAGATCTAGGCAGGTGGTGCTGGGGAGGCGGTGGGCTAGCAAGAGGATACGCATTGCGCGCAGGTGTGGCGAGCATGAAATGTGACCGGTTTATAGGCACACGGTAATTGTAATTAGAAGCTGATTGGCTGAGAAAGTAATTTTGAATGAACCAATTAGAGCGCTGATAGAGTTTCATGGCTGAACTACTCATAATTATTTGCACTGTTAACTGGTTGCCCTTGAGCATTTAATTTTTTTTTAATAAAAACTTTGCTCATTCTGCATACTACACGTATCTGCAACAAAAATTGCATCCTCTTTGAGTAAGTTATTATTTTGAATAAGTAGTTGCTTTGTGACTGTTAAATAAATGTTCTATGTAGTATCAAAGTGTGTGGTATGAATGTAATCCTAGTTTTACATATTGCCATAGATGTGTGACTCTTTTGAAATACTGTTTTACCAAATACTGAATTCCAATTTTATAGTAGGTAAGTATGCATTATCAGACACACTACTGTCCTTATTAGTATTTTTTATATGTATTAGAAGTATGGCCCAAATATCCAGCCTTGTGGCCCCTTGAGCTTTGTAAAGGAAAAGGAGGTCCTGTTGAGGAGGTCCTGTCCTGGTAATGACAGAGCTGTCTAGTCTCCTTGATGCCTTGCATACTGGCTGCGAAGGTCACATGTGTCAGGTTTCAGACAGAGCCCTTGAGTCGTGTTCGTTTATTTCCTTTGGCTCTTTCCTGAGACGCTGCTTCGGCCAATTAGTGCAGGCTGTCATTTTCATAACAATGTTTTGTTTTCAGGGAAGATTTTGAGATGTTTTGAATATATTTCCATCCCTTGAATTGCCCTTTTCACATTAGAGGGCAAAAGAAAAAAAAATAGGTTTTTGTTTACTTTAGTAGTCAACCAATTTCACCGCTTAAATGTTATCATATTTCAGACTGCAGCTCCTGACGGCAGCTGATTTAACATTCCTGCCGTAAAACCCCATTATTAGGTTCCATTCGGATTTAGATGAAAGCCGAAACGGAGTAGAAAAAAAAAAGGAAATAACGTGATGAGACAAACATTCAATGAACTTCTGCCAATATGTGCTCTATCTGAGTGAGGCCTGTCTGGGTGTTAATTGCATATTGGTGTTCATGTTGGTCATAAAAGACATCAAATGTTTTTGAGTGATTGTAGAAATTATATGTGCCATCCACTTTCAGTTTAATGTCTCCTAAGGGCATAGCAGATGACACGGCCATTGTTTTTGTCCACTTAGGCACACAATTGTTTTTGTGAATGAAAATAATGAGGTTGACTTACCGCAGCAGCCTCATTTAACTAACATATTACAATGTGACAGACTCAGAAGCAATGATACAGGATAGTTATTTTCTAAAACATAAATGCATCCAGAGAGATTTGTTCCTATAACCGTCAGCTAATTAATCTGTGGACAGAAAAACAATATCCTCTGCTTTGTTTCTGAATTAGACCCACATACTGTATCTTTGGGTGTTACTGAAGTGAACACTTCTTTCTCACACAGGTCATTACGGTCATTTTTTTTTTTTTTAAATCAGAAAAAGCCTGTGTGCTCGTCTTTGGCTTCTGGCAGACAACAAATGATAAACAATCATTACTGACATCTCTGTATTTCAGACAAAAATCAATTCCATCAGTGTCAGTTTTTTTTTTTGGTCATGAGCTTATCTAATGTTTTTTGTATGGTACATGCTATCTTTCTGTCAGTGGGACTCTTGTCAAAACACGTTTTGTTTGGTATCTAATCTATTCAAAGTGAAAAAGCCTTATATTTATATAGCCGTATACTTTCTATCCAAGAATTCCTCTATGCATTTGTAGCTGTAAAATATACAAATATGCGTAAGAATATATTTTACATCTTTGTAAAATATCAGAAATCATAAGGTAAAGGGATTTGGTTTTGTTAACCAATGCTGAATTTAAAATGCACAAGCCGGTTCTTAATGATCTCTTGTAGATTAGTTTTAATGAATAAGATTAATAGTGTTTTCACGGCTTTGAGTTAATTAGCTTTAATGGTGATTATAAAGGAAAGAGCTCATTTATTTGTCAGAAATGTCAGTTTGATGGCATTAACCAAACTTTTTGAATTTTGAATCTAGTTCACCAATTAAAATGTCCTTTTTCTTAAGGTTTATTTCATCATTTGAAAATGCTAAGCCTATAGTATAAACCTACTATATAAGGGATAACCCTTCATAAAACTGTATTTGTATGCAGGTCAGTAATAGCAGAGAGGCTTCATTAATGTCCTTCCTGAATAATGCATATTGTGTTTCTGTGCTTTGTTGCTCTATATTAAATCAAGTCGAGTTTGTTATTGTACTGTATGCAAGATTCAGCAGGCTTGTAACAAGAGAGAGTTTTGTGTAGGAAGGGCACAGTGTCCTAGCACGGCTCTTTAATCTCTCACTTTTGAAACTCTGCTCCACCCATGGGTGGCTTACTGAAAAGGGCTTCCTAGACCCCCAGGAACAATCACTCACTGCGTGGAGGTGATGAAACAGTATTTTTTCAATCCAAGGAGAACTGCCTTTGTGCAGTGAGGTGTGATGGAATTAAACATGGGGGTTTTGTGCTTATCTGTACAGTAAGGTTTCTCACCCAGTATTATACTTCTGGAGACCGTTGTGTGTGTGTGTGTGTGTGTGTGTGTGTGTGTGTGTGTGTGTGCGCGTGAGAGAATGTTTTTATTTATTTATTATATATATGTATATATATATGTATGTATATATATATATGTATATATATATATATGTATATATATATAGTATGTATATATATATCTATATATATGTATATATATATATATATATATGTATATATATATATATATATATATGTATATATATATGTATATATATATATATATATATATATATATATATATATATATATATATATATATATATATATTTTCAATAGGTCTCACCATAAGACAAAACAGTGGCATGGCTTTTTGGTATAATAATAATAATAAAATAAAATAAAAAATCCCTTGCTGATCCATTCTAGTTACAGAAAAATAACTGACTGACTCTTTGTACAAAGGGGAGCCTTTTTGATTTCTGAATATGGGCATGCATTTGAAACACTTTAGGAAGATTTTACCTTTTACCTTTTTAAGGTCATATTCAAATGTATTTTTTGTTGTTGTGAGAGCTATTAAGGACATTTGCAAATGTGTAAAGCACTTTGAGTGTCTAGATAAATGCTATATAAATGTAATGCTTACTTTTAGATATCTTATGTAAACAAAAAAAAAGAAGAAGAAGAAGAAGAAAAAGAAGAAGAAAAAAAGCTAGTTTTAAACACATCAGTAGTCTCTTTCCTCTCTTTAATAGGTGATTTTGTCCTGTTACACCCCAGACACTTCTTTGACTTTTATTTATTTATTATTATTTGACATAATCTGTTGAATTTATAATAAATTTTGTTTGCAAATGTGCATAGCATGATTTTGTTTCGCTGGATATTTAGTTGAAAAACCAAACATAGTGTTGGCATGCAATGAAAATTACGATCACTGGAGTCATCTGAGAAAATTTGTCGTTGCAGGGGAAGGTAAAATGAATATTTTTGATTAAAAATTATGAAGGGACACAAATAATAAAAATCTATTTAAAATAAATGCTGCAACATTCCATTAACAATTTGATGGTGAGCTACAGAGCCTTGTTTTGTACCGTATTTGTGGAAAGTGCTGTCTGTGTGTAGTCACAACACCTTAATTCCATGCATAAACTCTGCATGAAGGTTAATATACATATCTTCTTTGACTTCTTTCTGCTTTTTGTTTTATATTTATCCCTATTACACCTCTTCCTCTTCCTGCTTCTTCCCAGGCACACCACAGAAAGACTCCTGCAGCTGGCCTTTGCAAATGGCCCCAAAGCTTTACAAAATCCAAGTAAAAGCTCAACCTGCTGTATTCAATGTGTGCTGAACAGAGACCAACCTATTATTTCGTCCATTCCGTGCTTTTGAATCTGGTGACCTATTCCAGTGAAAAGCAATTTCAATAAAGGTCATACACATGACTAGGTAAGGGAGAAATGCCCATGAGGCAAGGGTTTCAAAGGATGTTTAAGTCCTTTATCTTTTTATTGTTGAGTGTGGCATTGTGAGGGTATCATTACAGGTTGAATTATAGAATGCAAGCTGGAAACTAAGGCTGTACATTATGGAAACATTCAAATTTGTTGTTCATCAAAACAATAACTTGAATTTCTTAATAATATGCTTAATTAATGTCTAGTTTTGTTCGCTATATGAGATTGTAATTGGGTTTGTGCCCCTCAGGCAGCTCATGTCTAAATTTGTGAAGGTTGTGGATGCTTAGACTGGTGAATATGAGCCGGTTTAGTACTAACTGTCTAAACTCTCTACTTTCTTTTTTTAATATTTTATATGTCTCATTTGAGAGGTTGTAATATATGTAACATTTAAAAGTTAAATACATTATCTTGTTGTTCCCTTTTCTTTCTTTTATTTTTTAATTCTTGACAAATTTTCAGTCAGTGTGATTTTTTTTATACCAAAACCAAGAAAATCTGTTTCTCAACACTCTTTAGCACCTCAGGTTGACACATTTGCAAATACAGCTATGTTCATGCTATTCCCTCATATTACATTACATATCATGATGGAAATGCTTTGTTGCCATCTGTTTTCACCTTTATTTATATAGCGCTTATGTGTTAGAGCTTCCATTTTTGAGGATTGAAGTCATTACTTAAAATGACCATGTTTTCCTAATTCCTATTCTTTTTAGCTGACATATTGTTTGTACATGATCTTGTATCTTATTGTGAGAGTTTGGACACCCCTAATTCGCAAAGCACTACACATTGCACACTTCTTGCATGTCTGTTTGATGCATTTTGGAAAATTGGATCATGCTTTCAGTGTTTACTGTATCATGTTTAATTCCATTCTTCAGTTTTCCTCATATAATCAGTTTCCCCATATTAAAAAAAAAAAAAAAAAGGTCCTGGTCCTGGTTATGAAAAAATTAATTACGAAAAATTCAAAATTCAATATATCAATAAGACATGAAATAAAGCCTAAGATCCCATCCATGCCATTCCAACCAAGAAAGACCCATATATATATATATATATATATATATATGGGTCTTTCTTGGTTGGAATGGAATTTAAATATATGCTATATAAATGAATGAATAGCCACATTGGTTGATACTGATTTTAATGGTCATGAAGATTTGATTGTACCTATTACTAAGGAAGTATGTCTCATTCTTCAAAAAAATGAACAGTACCCACACAGGGAATGGTATTAAGCACAGAAATATCCAGACCAATCATAGTCTATAATGAAAGTTATTAAACATAATCTTTGTTGTAAATATTTGAGGAGGTTGACATCTGGTTGAGAGTCCATTTGTGCTTTGGATAATGTGCCCCAAAGCACTCCACTTCTCTCTCCCTCATGTAAAATGCATTTGGCCGTCTGTTGCTCCCATTGAGTTGAAGTCTGGAGTGTGGATTTTAGTACACCCACCACAAACTTCTTTGTATGTCAGCTTTCTTCCACTGGTTTGTTCCATCAGCACTGTTTTTATGTTTTCCTTTGCTGCCAGCACAGCACTTTCACCCCTAACTACTCTGGTTTGGGAGTGCAAAACCATTATCGGGGCTTGTTGCCATTGTTGCTGTACTCACTATGTTCCGTTTACAATGCTGATGCAAATTTTCCTGTCCTCGCTCTGTTGCAATAACGATCAACTTTCAGCATGAAATAATATTTGTGAGGCTTTTTCCTGGAGTTGGAACTGTTACATATTGTTGCTTGTTTTTGTGTTTCAAAATACATTTAACTAAAATTAGGCATGCATGGCAATTTACTAAAGCTGTTCATTTTCTGGGCCTGTAATTAACAGTTTGTTGTGGCCTTTACCAATGTCTAATAATTTAACTTTTTGTGCATTGCTGAGAGGAATCTTACATGTACATTACAAATATATTGCAATAAATTATTGTAATATGAATCATTGATTAAATAATTGGCTCTAAATCATACTGCACTTCTTGCTACGTCTTGATCTCTTCAAGATGCTGATTGATGACATTAATAAATTCTTATAAAATCAGCATTAGTCCTCTGGGAATAGATCAACTCTTGAAACGTTTACAGATTGCAATTAGCTGAAGAACCTAAAGGCATGAAATGCTTCTAAAGTATTTGTCCACAACTAAAGCCTCATTAGCAAGTTGCAAGAAATGACTGTGTTTAAGCTATTCTGCATACCAAAAACATTTAGGCCAGGTAAGTCTATTCCTCCTTAAAGGTGATTAATTGCGCTCCAGTTCAATTGAGCAATACACAATTTATGAAATATTACAATAAATTACATTTCCTATAAATATTGAAACACATCAGACAAACAGGGAGCAAGACATCTTTAACAATGCAAAATTATACTTTTGCATGCGATTTGTCAAATGATTTTCAATGGTTTTATCCTCTAGTGATTTGGCAGATATTGCTTGGGGGGGCAATTGCCTGGCTGGTCTTATGGTGACGGTGAGGAATTCCCCTCTGTCGTATCCGGATCCTGAAATGGAGGCTATGCTTGCCCAGGCCGCCGAGAGGGTTGGGCTTGAGTGGAAGCCTCCGCCGCGTCCTGAACCCTTAAGGCTGGATGATTGGTTTCTCGGAGTGACTCACGCTGGTTCTCAGGGCCCCACCCCAGTCCCTTTCTTTCCAGAGGTGCATGATGAGCTCACTGGGTGGTAGATGGCACCTTTCACTGCCAGAAACCAGTGTTCATTTCGACAACAAAGACGAGGACCAAAAATATTCGTTAACAAAAAAAATTCTGTGACTAAGACGAGACGTTGACGAGCTGAAAATCTATGACAAAATTTATGCCGCATCTTCATTAACAGGACGAGATGGGAGTCTCAGTATGGCAGCCGCAGTGGATGGATAGACTACCAAAACACGAACTAGCCATCTGAAACGATGGCCTCAGCACCCGAAGGGGTAGGGATAAGGTGACCAGATGTCCCATTTTTTCCCAGGAGTCACAATTCATTGTAGATTAACTTAAAGTAAGTGAAGGCGGGATACCACTTCTTCAGTTCTCATATACAGCGCACGATCAGTTCTCAGTGCTCAAATACACACACAGCAGTCTAAATGTCTTTCGTGTAGAAAATCTCACGTAAATACAGTTATGGATTAAGTGAACGTGAACACGTGGATGAAAACTGAACATGTGTCAGTATTACATGCATGCCTTCCATCTTAAAGGGACAGCATTACTTTTAAGTACCTATCCATATCATTAGTTAACCAACAAAAGATGTTAAATAAATATCTGTATCTAAAAAAAAGTTTAATTTGTATCTCTTTCATATCTGTCTTATTGTGCTTCTTTTTCAAAAATTATAAATTATATATATTATCTATATTATATATAAACAACTATAATTTTTATAAGTTGCTCCATTTTCACTGCTGTTAAAATGGATAGTTCACCCAAAAATTATAATTGTCATCATTTATTGAAGTTTTTCCAAATTCAATCCTTGATTCAAATTTATCATAAGCTTAATTGATTTGGTCTAAAGAGAGAAGAATTTATGACTATTTTTGTTTGAAAACTACATATAAAATAGCTATCAAAATAAACGTTGGTAACTGCAGTTTGACTAAAATAATGACTAAAAGTAATGACTATGAGTTGAAAAAAATGCAATGACTTTTCGTCTACTAAAACTAGACTAAAACAATGAAAGGCTCAAATGACTAAAATGTGACTAAGATTATTAAGCATTTTCGTCTCAAGATAAAGACTAAGACTAAATCAAAAATGCCTGTCAAAATTAACACTGCCAGAAATCACCCCGGTGGCTCATCCTCCATCACCACCCTCGACGGTGGGATGGTTTGTAGCGATACAATTGTGTCCAAATACCACTGCCACCTGGCGGGGCAAGCCGTCACTTCCCTCCTGGGCCTGTAGGTACTCATCGGCTTTGATCGACAGTGCTTATGTGGCCTGCGGAGAAGCTGCCTCCGCCTTACACGCCATGGCGTTATTGCAGTTTCATTAGTATTGTAACACTCCAAAGAGAAAGGAAAAATTTAAATTGCATCATATGACCCTTTCAAATGTGAAGCATATTATTTCTGAGCCATTAGCATCACCAAACTGAATTGCAAAAAAAATAAAAAGTTTCTCCTGAATCTTTTCTCCATCTACCATCGGTCAACAACACTTATGCCAAAGCTGGTGGGGATGCTCAAACTAAGTAAGTTCTTTTGATAATACCATTAAGCCAAATGGTCTGTCGTTCTTTTTTTATCATTTAGTTAACTTGTAGGGCAATATTAAAAAAAAAAAAATATGTGAAATTAGTTTGGCAGTAATGCTAATTAACTTGCAAAATAGTTTTAAGGCACAACACGAAAAAGAACTGCGACAAGCTTGTGGATTATGACTCAGCATTGAAAAAGAAATAGTGATATTTTGTTGCTTTATTGCCTACCCCTAGCTGCAATTTTACACTGTTTGGGTAGAACAAAGTATTTTAACATCAAAAATGACACATTTTAGCTCTAAAGGGGAAGTCATGGCCTAGTGGTTAGAGAGTTCTAACCTAACTGCGAGTTCAGTACAATTTAAGCAAAAATGTCAGTACCTGTGGCACAATGTTGATTTTCACAAAAAAAACTTTCTTTAAACAAAAGGCAAACATCTAGGTTACAGTGGTGCACACACAATGAAAGTTAATCCAAGTTAATACATAAACATTAAAATACTGTTTTCATAGTACAGCAACATGACATAAACAACATGCATAGTAATTGGATTTAAATGTGGAAAACAATCACTTATTAACCTTTCATGTGTAAAGTTAGTGGATTTTACAACTGAATAACAGAAAAACTTTACAGCTCAAGTTATACATGAATTTAGAAATAATTAGTGTGTTTTAAGTGTTAAAAGCTTCACATTTCTTTTAAATTCTCTAAAAATTGACCTCATTCACTCCCATTGTAAGTACCTCACTCTAACCTTGTTTTTCACTTTTATTTATTTATTTAGAAAATGAGGGACATGCTAAAATTACATTTGCATGGTAGTAATTTACATTATACAACAAATGCTGTTGTTTGAGCATAACTTGTACTGAACCCGTTGTACAGTAGGCTATTCCTTTAAGACACAAAAGCAGAGATACTGTTGATGGATCTACAAATGAAATCCGCAGAGACAGAAGTTCCTGTCAGACTAGGACTCCATGTGCAATCTGATTGGTTTGCTCAGCATGCATTTAGCCGCATTCTCTCATGTGTGATGTTCTTTTATAAAATTGCTTCCTGTTTAACCACAGTCTACAAAGATGTGCAAACCTCAAACCACAAACAACATTTTTTCCTCCACACTATTCTGTACTTCCCTTCTGCTAAAATCCAACGAACCTGTCAAAACTCTCTCAAAGACATCTTGTTCTTCGCTCGGTTGTTTACATTGCCACATACTCTCTTTATTAGCAAATAAGGAACATCTGAAAGAGGAACATCTGAGATGATATCACACTTAGAGAACATTTACGATTTATTTTCGGAATATAGTCATATGGATGATTCTTAGCACGTACGTCGCCGCATATGTTCCTCTTTGTGTTAAAAGAGAAAAAGTGCATTAAAGTACTATTCAGATCTTGCTATTCAGGAAGCATCCATCATTCACTTACCCAGTGCTAAAAGACAGCTTGTCTGCACAGAACGCCTCGGCAATCGGCCTGGGATAGCTTTCGCACCTTACATGTTATTGTTGTTGGCAGGCTAATGCATTAACAAGTATGTAGCGCCAGGTTTGTTAGATGGATACAGAGCGTTGAGACGGGGGTGTTTGAATGGGGGGCTCTGAATGTACATATCTACTTTTTAACTATTGATCCGGCACAGCTGTTAAACTGTCTGCGTGAGGACAGAGTGATGAGGCTTTTAGTCTGGGCAGGGGATCCGTTGAAACCCTAAGAGCGTGACATTAAAGGGAAGAGTTTTGTCTGAGATGTCATTTAATGTTGCCACTCTTTTGTATAGTTAAGGTGGTTTGGCTGTTTTTAAGGAACTTGCCGTTATGAAGAGCTTCCCGCACTTAGTGCTTAATGAGCTCGGGGAAAGTGCAGACAGACGGAAATGCATGAAGGCTAATAGATTAATTCAGAATAGTATAGTTTACAGCTTTGCCTCAAGTTCCCTAAAACAACCCAGCGATGGTTTTGGAACGCATACATCATGCCGAAGTGCTATTAACGTGTTTCACAGCGTAATTCATTCACCCCGGCTGCGAGAAGGGCCTCCGTGTGGATTGCAAAAGCCGAGGTTTTTCTGAGTGGCACGTGGTGGTACATGAATGGAGGCTCGTACATCATGGCAGCAGTGCCTGATGGGTTGGGAACAACACTAAATCATTGACTGCTGTGGAGAGCTCTAGCCCTGCCAGGTTTCCTCATTGTGCTGCACTGCAGACCCATCCCCACCACCCACGTGAACTAATCGGAAATGCTATGAAATTCTCTGGATGACTTGGGGCTGATAGAAAACCACAGAAATGTTGAACAACATTGATGTCTTTTGATATCAGCATTGAGCCAGGGTGTGATGTTTCCCAATGGATTTCCCCCCGTTCGATATTTGTCAGTGTTTGAGACATACAGCGCAAATGTGTTTTTGAACAAGTTGACCGATGGGAGAATACGTCACTCTGCCAGCATTTTGTATTCTGTCTGTGCTCTTGTGCTCTGACCATGGATGTCTATAATAACTGCAACTATCTGATAGCATCCCCATTCATCTCAGTGGCAGTGCACGATCTGAAATCTGCCATATTAGCTTATGAAACCACAGAACTTTTTGAGTCAATCACCTGAGTTGTTAATGCCATGTGATTAATCACTCTGGAGTGGCAGGAAAATAACATCATGACAACACTGATTTGCAATTTCTTGCTTTTAATAACCATACAAAAGGGAATCTGGCACTAGCTGTTAAAACATCCACTGTGCTATTATTATTATTATTTGCTTGCACAAAATGGTTTGTTCAATCAACACTGTTTTTATGTTTTCCTTTGCTGCCAGCACAGCGCTTTCACCTGTAACTACTCTGGTTTGGGAGTTCAAAACCATTATCAGGGCTTGTTGCTGTACTCACTGTGTTTCCTTTACCATGATGATGCAAATTCTCCCTCTGTGTACCCTACATAGACAATAGACCTTTTATAGAAATTTTTTGTCCACAAAATTTTACCATAATTGTGCTAATGTGACCATACATGAAGTTCGTCCTAGCTTGTTTTTTCCTTTTTTTTTCTTTTTACATTTTCTATTAAATTGTATTCAGTATCATAATAAGACTTAATATAAACATTATATTGGCCATGAGCCATTTACTGTTAATTAATATGCTAATCATGACAAAACTGCCATTTTCCTTTTTAAGAACATCTAAAAAGGATCAGGTATCGGTAAATACTATATAATAAAGAAGTTTTTTCATTTTATATGTTGCTTGTAGAAAAAAGTATTTTGTCACTGTTGCTTTTTAATGGCCATTATTGAAGTATCATGCTTTTTTTCCAGGTAGATTGTGTAGTTACAAAATCAACCAAAGTTAATGGGATTATGCTAACCAGTCCAACCTTGACCCCGCTGGTGTATCCAATAAAAAAGGCCAAAAATATAATAAACACATATCAGTGTTCAATATGGCGCTAAGTTTTGTTTCAGATGAAGCTAACAAAATCTGCCAGCATTGCTGTGTAGAGAGGTTTGTGTGGGTTTGATGTGGTTTAAATGACAACCCTGATGGAGCATGTCATCCTGGATAGACCTGTTTCCACCCTGAGATGAGGCGCGCTTGGAAAAGCAGTGCAGAGGTTTTCCTAATCAACTAATTTGTGCTGCTTCTTCCTTCCTGCAGGCAGCACAGCGGATTATCAAAGCCCGCAATGCATAAACACAATAGCAATCATGTGCTAGAATGCTTGATAGATTCAGAGCCCTGGGATGTAAATGACTCCACTCATGATTACAGCATTTCTGTTTTTGGACTCCCTGTGTTGTCAGAAAACAGGCATGCTCTCTTTTTGCTGAACGATACAGAGCCTTAAAATCAATCTATTTGGTTTATTACAGCAATAGACTACACTGATAGCAGGAAATGGGAAACAATTGTGACATGAAAATATGCAGTTACATTTGCAAAACACGCAGATCCAAAACAACTTTACAACACAATTCGGTTTTAAATGAGAGTGAGAATTGCTTTCTACAATAAAACTAACTGCTTTAGAATTTCAGGTCAATACATTTCTTAAAATAATAGAAAATCAGACCTTTTATGACTGGTTAGTATATTTTATCTTGTAAAATGTCATTTAATACAACTTCAAAAAGTAATTTTAATTGTTCTTTTTATTGATTATTGTTTTAATTAAGCGTTGAACTGTAAAACATATTTTTAAAACTTTGGAAATATGATTAAATATGTACACCCATGTAGCTATACAAGGTTAATATGTTATTATTTTTTACTTGATTGTTACACCACGACATTTTAGATTCCTTTAATTAAAACTTTTGTTGAAAATGGTACTAAAGTTTTTCCAAAAACATATATAACTAACATGAATACAAAGAATACATTTCTAGGAACTTGGCAACTCTGTTTCTTTATTTAAGACCTACGTACTGTAATTATCACTTATTTTGTATTGTCAGTCCTAAAAAAAGGTCCACAATCCAGTCCATTCCAACTCCCAATAACATGGAGATGTAGCAAAGGCATGGTGCACATTCAATCTGAGGGCATGTACCCTCTCAGAAGCAGCTCATTTTGTGAGCAGATGGACATTGATACGATAAATTATACATCTAGAGTGAAGTTAACTAACAATCATAACACCAGACGATAAGCTGCTCTCAACCTTTGTGCTAAATTAATTTCATATCAAATGAAGCATGGACAATAATGTACACAATTGACAGGGATCGTTGATTGCTAAGCCTTTGGTTAGTTAATCTAATCCTTGGCAGTCGTGATTGTGCATGTAATTATGTTGTAATCATGCCAGTATCCAATAAATTAATTTAAACAGGAACACACCAAGAAATGGTTAAGCGTCTTCATTTCTTATTCATGATGTCATTTTTGATCTTTGTTGCATTCATGATGTCAATTCTGATCTTTGTTGATCCTGAAGAAATCCCTGCAGAGGATGATGCAGGCTCTAGTGTTAAGGGAATAATTCAACCACAAAAAAGAAATTCTGTTATCATTTACTCATTCCCCATGTCATTCCGAACACTTTTGTGGAAGATATTTGAAATAAGAAATTGTCCATGCAATGGAAGCTAGTAGGGTCTACAATGACATTCAACCCTGTTGAATTTTATTGCATGGACAATAAAACACAGACACATTTTTAAAAAAAAAAAATCTTCTTTTGTGGTCCATAGAAGAAAGAATGTCATACAGGTTTGGAACGACATGAGGGCGAGAAAATGAAAGACAGAATTTTCATTTTTGGATGAAGTTTACCCTTTCAAAGTGTTTTCCTGCTGTCTTTGTCTCATGAAAACATGGCTAGAGGTTTCAGAGGAAACAATGAAATCGTGTTTAAATGTTTCAGCTCGGCTATATTCAGACAGACTTGAGGACAGAAGCGGTTGTAGGTATGGTTGACCTTTACCATGAATATTAACGATTGCCCTCTACCATGCACGCACACAAGTGCATTCACTCTCCTGCCGGAACACTGCAGTAGGCAGCAGGATAACCCCAGGCCTGCACTTGTTTTCATGTCTATTTGAGTCCGCCGTTCCAGGTTCAGATCCACTTTGAAAGCCATGTGGAGAGTGAAGACTGGTCTTCCTGTGCTGACCTCTCTCAGGTGAGCTATGCCTGTTGCAAGGTCAACTGGGCCTGGGTTTGCTTGACACCTCCACTTTAGCTACGGGCCAATGTAGATTAACCAGATTAACCCTGAGCATGAGGTCATAGCATGCAGTGTTTGGAAGCATTTCTGGGAGTGTTTCCCATACAATATAACGTGCTACTTTTTTTTTTAGAAATGAACTAGGCATGACTGTTTCCTGAAGCCTTAGTAAGTTTATTACACATTTGAATTGCGGTGAACTCGTGTGCATTATTGACATCACGCAGGTGGTGAAATAGTAACTTACTTGCTATTTAATCAGTTTGAGAATGAGTGAACATGCCATCTGAGGACTACTTCGCTATTTTTGTTTTTCATTGTTTTGCTTTGTTTGTTGTTTTCTGTTGATTCTCTCTTAAATTAACCTCCAGTCCACATGTCTTACTAACAAGAAACTATACTTCTAACCACAGGTCAAACCCTGTCGTTCCAACCGTACAGCTTTGCAATGCTTTTTGCAAATGTTCATTGGAATTATAGTTTCAGGAATTACTAAATCACTGAACTATGTTGGTAACAAAGGAACTTGCAACAATGGTTGGCTAAAAGTGCTTTTGGGAAAAACACTCCTGAAAAGTTCTGTCATGATTGGCATAGTAATTTACATGACAATGTTAATGTGTTTGGTCTTGGCAGAATAGATCTGCTACCCTGCTGCTGCGGCCGAGCAGGTACCGACACTTGCTACTGCCAATACTGTACATCCACAGCATGCTGCTGTGAGCATGGAAGAAATACTGCTGCTGCAAATAACATGTATATAATAACCCCCAAATAGCATACATGAATCACCTCATAGCAGATCTATACAGGTGGAGCTGGGGAAGGTGGAGGGTTTCTGAAGTGCACTGCAACTGCTATGGCAAGCTCTAGTCAAGTTTTTGAATGTTGTTCCGCAAGCTCATTGGTTGCTTCTACAAAAAGAACCAATCAGCTGTGCCATGTGATAATGATGTAATTATGTCAGATTGAGTTTGACCTATTGGACTGCACCATCTGGAGTTTCATGCCAGAACTTTGGATTTATGTGGATAAGGCGGTTTGTTTGAGGGGCGTAGCTTCCATGATGGAAAGTTTCATGCACTTTTTAAGGATATATTCATTAATTCAAGAGCTTTGATTTTCATGGCTGTTGTGCAAAAATCAAGCAAATAAACAACCAAATGAACAGAAGGTAAGTTATGTTGTGTTCAAAAACACATGGACAAAGCTTAATAGAAAAAGCAGGTATCACTATATGTACAATTTTTCTATTTAAAATAATGATTTTATTTTAAAATGAAAACTTATTGAATAATTTAAAACATTTAAAAACAGAGATAAAAAAAAAAAACTTAAACAAAGAACATGTTTGTGTGAATAACCCTTAAACTAGCCGCACATCCTGATTTTTGCCAAGTGGTTGCTGTCCTGAGACAAATATCATTGTTCTGTCACATGATGTTGTCTTCAGACCATCATATGAATATGTTGACCAGTGTTGCCAATTCTGCAGTTTCTCACAGTTTCCTTTTGCCGCGAGTTGTTTTTTTTATGTCTGCGCATTGACATGAACCCCCCTGGAAGGAGTTTTGGAGCGATTTTACCCTGGAACGGGATTGGGCCGGCTTTGGCTGTGACTAGACTAGTTTTGAGTGCCAGTTGGGCTGGTTTTGTTATGCAGACCTGGCAATCCTGATGTTGACCCCAAAATGGTTGCTGCATACTTACCTGCTTTTCATCAGTTTTGTTATGCCGATGAGTATGCCACCTAATTAATATTCATGAGCACCTCTGATAAGGTTCATAATGTGTCCCCTCACTTTTCGGATGATTCCTACAGCTCTCGTTGAAAGATAGTGGAGGGCAATGTGTCCTTGTGCCAGCTGCCATGATAGAACTTGGATGTTGACAGCATATGTGCGGCACGTCATAATTTTTCAATTGACTTCAGTGCCTGCAAATTGCTCATATGTCAAATGCCTCTCTGTTCGGCCTCCTCTGAGATCTCACGGAGATGTCATTTGATCAAACCAGGTAAGCACGTTCCTGCATGCACACAGTGGCGAGACCAACTGCTGAAAATCTGTCATTGTTAAAAGGTGACATCAAGTTAACAGAGAGGTCGGCATGCACTTCAGTAACCGTTTTAAAGTGGTGGGCACTGATCCATATTTGTCAGAGCGTGGCTGTAAAGACATGCATGGCTGGGTTCATTCTCGCCCATTGTTTGGGTAATGATGGCGCTATTACTCATATGTTGTGGTTTAGATACGCAGCTGGAGACCAGATGATCGTCATTGTTACCGTAAACAACAGCAATGAAATATTCCCCCATCATTGGCACATTACAAACAGCTCAAGCTGATATGCTGTTATACGAGCCTGATAACACACCATGGGTTG
Organism: Cyprinus carpio; assembly: GCF_018340385.1. Classification (NCBI taxonomy): domain Eukaryota; kingdom Metazoa; phylum Chordata; class Actinopteri; order Cypriniformes; family Cyprinidae; genus Cyprinus; species Cyprinus carpio. Next base: position 19,180,623 of record NC_056599.1, on the reverse strand, counting down.
ACTCTTGCCCATCTGTTTTATAGGCCCAACTGAGTATCTATAATAATAAACAGTTTAACATAATTGTAAACCATTATAATTTGCATATGAGTGGTACTTTAAATTGGATTTTGAAGGATGTGGGTAACCAAACACTGGAACATTTTTCAGAATATCTCCTTTTATGTTCCACAGAAGAAATAAATTCATACAGATGACTTGAGGATGGGTAAATCATGACAGGATTTTTGTTTTTTGATTTTGGGTGAACTGCCCCCTTAACTTGTTGTGGTTACATGTCCAAGAACTGCTGTCATATGATGTAATGTTTATAGACAAACTGCTAAATACAGATGGCTGTGTTGAAGAAAATAGAGGCTCAGAGAGCTGTGGATGTTATGTATTTAATTGGGAGGTGTTGAGAGGACCTCTCTGGAGTGGTGCTGTCTGCGAGTTTCAGATGAGTTGAGATTCTGATGAATGTACAAAAATCTCTATAGCTTGCCCTTCAGTCCTAATGAAGCATTCGAATTTGTTGTCAGGGGCATCATCCAGCAGTTTTTTATTTATTTTTTATTTTTTATTTTTTTGTGGAGGCACCAGTGGTAGTCCTGAGTAAGATCAAACAGAGCTATTTTAGAATTATTTATATACTGTTGTAGTATTTGTTAATATTTTGAATTTGCTTTGTTTTTAATGCCAGTTTTAATTTTAATTTTAGGTTAATTCATTTTCATATTTTTTTATAATTTTTTTATATTTTTATTTCTATTCATAATTTTTATTTCAGTTTTAGTTTAACATCAAGACATGTATTATTTATTTATTTTTTACAATTATTTATTTATTTATTTAAACCAAGCAAAATCACAAGGTTGTATGAGAAGGAGAAAATTATAAAACATTTTTTTTTTTCACCAGGAGATTTTATTTGATTTTTTATTGCTTGCTTACTTAGAATTTTGGATTTTAAATGCGCTTGGCTCAAATATCTGAGGGGGCAAGTAAGCCCTGTTTTTTTGGATGAACCATTCCTATCTTTCCGGGATGGGACTCTATTTCAATCCATTAAATGTAGCTTTTCAAAATCAAGAAGTTCAATAAAATTAGGTTTAAAACTCCTGCCATGTTTTCCTTCAGGAAGAAACCCATTATTCTGAGCTTAATAAGAAGATAAACAGATCACAATTGAGGAGCTTATTTGTTGCTTGAGATCTGTGATCAGACATGTGGCTTAACAGCTCAACCTAAAATCCTAACAATAAAGTTGTTATTTTAACCTTTGCATGCTGCTAAAATTACATTTAGAAAACAAGCAGCTCTATTTACTGCTCATATCAAAATTCTTCACTCATGTAAAAAATAAAAAATAAAAAAAATCTTTAAAATATTAAACAATGAATTTGATTGAATAAATGTAAAAATAATCTTTAGCTAACACTCATGCTTGAGTAGCCACATGGGCATTTGTCGATCTTAATGTCATTCAGTTTAATTCGTAGAGAAAGTGACTTTGAAAGCTTAATAAGATGTTAATCGAATGTGTTTTGTTAACTGGTTTCTGCAGAAAATAAAGCAGTAAAAGAAGTCAGTGTTTCTGCTTTGTTCACTGTGAAATGTGTACTTCACCAAGTAACCTGCACAGACAGCGAGGGATCTGAGCTTTGACCGCAGGATGCATTCAGACCTTCAAACAGACAGTTAAAGAAATCATAAACGGAGAAAAACTGACACCTTGCTGATTTGTGTTCTGCATATTTAGTGTCAAATATCAATTTTAGACAGTTCATTATTGCTTATAGCTGAGTTTAGGGAATAATTTGTGAAATAATTGAATTTCTTAACTGTTCATTTAAAGATTTAAACAAGTGAATTGATTTTCTGTCATGTTCTTAAGCATTTTTGAGTAAATAATCAGCAGAATTTCACTCTGCAAACATGAGGTTGATGTTACATGCATAATGATTTGTGTTTAGGTATATCTGCTCATGAATAAAGATACAGGAATGTTCAAACAGTGCAAGCATGCAGTTACAAATATGTTAGACAGTAATATAGAACAATAAAATTCATATCACACTTTTATAAACATGACGGACAAGTGGTTGTGAAAGCTAAAGAGTCTTTTAAGAAACAATATATTGTTGGGCTTGTTAAAATAATAGGAAAATCTTCTAAAGCTGAGCTGAATGTATGAATTATTATTTCTCCTGACCGTGACTACAATTCATTTTAATTGTGAACTTTATGTATCTGAACTTAGAACTCTGTGCAAATTGTTCCTCAACACAATCCTATTTGTTGAAGTATTGTTAGTGTGATTTATAATTTTAAATATACTTTTTAAATGATGCCAGAGATTGCAATTGATCCTGCATTTGTATATGAAAGTGAAATATACATGTTTTTATATGAAAAAACAGCATAGATGCAACATCAGGTGCACTTTTTCCACACTAACAGTATTTTTGTTGCTCTATACAGGTAATAATATGGTTTCATTGAATATTACCTTTGATTGCAGACAAATAAGAACTTGCCGAATGTACTGACAGTCATTTATGGAAAACTAAACTATACTTTAATACTTTTATATTGAAATTTGTTTGTCTTGTATTTACATTTATTTGTAATTACACATTTATGAAACTGCAGTTTATAACTTTTAATTTGACATAATTATAAAACTGCCCTTTGTGAGTGTAAGTCTGTACTGCCTTTTATTTCATTATATTATCATTAAATATGGTGTTTTAAAAATGTACTTAAGATTTGAAGTACACTACAGGTGCACATTCAATACAGTTAAGTGCACTTCTTTTATCGTTTCACACCCCACATGAAAGCACGTATTTCAGCAAGTTACATCATTCACACAGTGACAGACACAAATGGTTTCTATTCAGAAAATCTGTCGGAATTTAGGTGGATTAAAGGGATAGTTCACCCAAAAAAAAAAAAAAAAAAAAAAAAGTCACCATCATAGAAGACATTTTGAACAATGTTTCAACTGTTTTCATTAACGGGGTCCAAAAGTTTCAAGTAAAGTAAAGTAAGTCATAAAACCTTAGTAAAAGAATGAATCCATACAACTTTAGCTGTTTAATCGAATAATTCGTAATGTAATGAGCAAAATGTATACAGAACCCAAGTCAATTATAGTAAACCATCAATAACATCTTTCTTTTGGCACTCTGCTTACTTGTACATTGCGCACTTGTTAATATGGGTGCCGAAAGATTCACGCCGTTTATGTGCTGCTGACTTGTGATGTGTGAAACAATTGATTTTTTTTAAGTCTTTGTTTCTAAACTTGTTGTAGGCTATAAAGTAGAGCTGTAAATTGCAAACAGTGTTTTGTCTCTGATTTGCTCCAGAGAGATCTGAGAGCCTGTTGACCTGTTGGATTTGGAAGCATATGCCGCACTTTAATTAGGGAGTCTCACGCATTTAGACTGGACAATGAGCATGAATCATTGCGTGGATCTCGTCCAACTCGTAGACTAGACAGCTTTGCTCTCTCTGCCCACTCTCTCTCCCTTTAAACACAACTCATCACAACAGATAAAAGAGAAAAGCGAATCCTGTCCATTAAATTCTATCACAGCGACCACATGCCTCATTTCTGTTAAACAGGCAGTTAAGATGCCCTTGCTTTCCTGTCTCCCTTGTGAATACAGGGCTATCTACTTAGCTCTGCAACCTGATGCACAGAGATCCAAACACTCCCAAATGTCTTCAGAGTTTATCTGCTATATTGTGCAATATGTTCAGCAAAATTGTTGTACGCTAGTGTTCTTTTTCAGTTGGATGGTGGCCATGTGATAAAAAAGCAAAGTTTGGCCTCTGGCCCCACATTGTGACAATGTGCCCATCTCATATTGAGCTATGAGTCGATAAAGCCAAAAATACAGCTGTGAGAGATGTTTATTTCACCTTAATTCAGGGAAATCAAGTTGAGGTGATAATTGGGTGCTCAATCACCTTTTTATTTATTTATTTATTTATTTTTTGTCAGAAAGAGAGTAATGGAAAGAAATCATTGTGGTATTGGCATACAAAACAACGTGTTATGAAATCATGTCACTCTTACCATACCCAATGGTGATAATATGAACATAATTTGAATTTTCAGGAGTCCAGATGTTTCTCTCAGTGCTGTGTACACAATTATGCTCAGTCTTGTCTCCTTTCAATCTGAATTGGCCACCAGCTTTTTCCTATAAGTACTTTTTCTCTTTCCCTTTCACCACAGGCTTGTTTTTGAAAGAAAAGAAGAAAGAAATAAAAGACAACTTTTTTATGCTACAACATTTCTAAACCTAATGATGTGTTTTATTGCACTCACAAGTTGTGAATCAGTGAGTTCAAATGTAAAAATGATCCAAATCGTATGATTGTTTGAACTGGGTTGCCAAGTTGTCAAGAGAGAATGTTGGCTCAAGAAGCTGAAAATATTTGGGGATTTTTTAGGGAGCGAATGTTTCAGTCCACCGGAATGATTTTGGTAGTTGGACAGCCTGAGAAATGACTCCCTGGACAGCCCAGCTATCTGGTTAAAAGAGAAACTTCTGTTATCATTTACTCACCCTCATGTCGTTCCAGACCTGTTAGATTATTTTCCCTTCTGTGGAACAGAAAAGAAGACATTTTAAAGAAGCTGTTTTGGTGACCCTAGTAAAAAAGTAATATATCTAAAATACATTTATTTTGTACTATATAGTATAATCTACTAACATATTTACTGACATAGACTTGCTTGATGCTTACTGATATAAAAATTATAATTAAGTGTTATTTGGCGTACTTGTGCACAATTCACATTTCTTAATATTAAGCCTAAAATGTGTTTTAACGTCACTTTTAAAGAGGACTGTATGATCTTTGAATAATATTGGTCTTTAAATGTAAGATATTTAAAATGTACCATGAAACAGCACAAACAATCAGTTGGACATCAGCACTACTTTCTCACAAGTAAAGTGCATTAAGTACAAAATTAGTTGTTGCAATTTAGCACACTTTTTTTTTAATATCCCAATTTAGTATCCTAAAAGTACATTTGCAGGGTAATTTTATTATGTAAGCTACATAAATATGTATATGTATTAGGGCTGTCAAATGATTAATCACGATTAATCACATCCAAAATAAAAGTTTTGTTTACATAATATATGTATGTGTACAGGGTATATTTATTATGTATATATAAATACACACACATAAATGATATATTTAGAAAATATTTACATTTATATACATTTATATATTTATATTCTTATATTTTATATTATATATAAATATATTTAATATATAAACATAACATATTCTTCTTAAATATATACATGCATGTGTGTGTATTTATATATACATAATAAATATACACAGTATACACACATATATTATGTAAACAAAACTTTTATTTTGGATGTGATTAATCGTGATTAATCATTTGACAGCCCTAATATGTATTTGTAGTATACTTAGCATTAAATAAATGTATTTCAATTACATTTTAGTATATTTATTTGTCAGTAAGAGACACTCCTTTCTTTTATGTTCCACAAAAGAAAGAAAATCGGTAACAGTTTAGTATAGGGACCAATTCTCAGTTGCTTATTATCATTAACCATTAACCAAAGTCCTGTATCCATGGTAACTTCTATAATTAGTGGATCTCACTTTAGGATTGGATTGTGGATATATGTGTAAGAAATCCATCTGGGATTTGGGAATTAAACACATTTTTAGAAGTTGTTAAAAAAAAAATATGGCTTCTACAGTATACAGAATATATTATGGTCTGATGTCAGAGCTCATGACAAGCCCAAAAGGTTTTGCTGAAAAATAGGCCATATTTCTTGAAAATAAAATTTTTATCAATGTGATTTTTATTTCCAGAACCATATTGTTGTCCTCGGCAAACATCAGTCCAGTATTGGATTGCCCATCTATTACTGACCCCATGTTTAATTTATCTTTCTGGCATTTTAAAGTAGTCTCTACCCAGTGAACTCGATGCGCGCTTCTCTTATCTCCACACCTCATTTCATTTTAGCTTGCAGATGGAGAGTGTCACTGAAAATAAAATGGATTACTGTTCAAGAGCTTGTACTGTCAGTCTTCAATCAGTCTCTAACACCTGACTTGAAAGATATTTACCACAACAGTCTATCTCCATTTCGGTAACAGCAGTGCTTCACTGTTCAAGGTAGGAATTCTTTTCAAAGCGAGGGAAGATCATTTTGCACGGAAATCTTTGCATTGTGCATGGGTGATTTGAGAGAGCTCTATTAGTCATGCACCAAATGGAGAAAAAAGCTTTAATGAGTCTGGTGCGACTTTCATCACCCTCCCCTATTCCAGCAACCATGACACATGAGTCTAGGCTAACTTAACTCAAAGTGCTTTACTCTACACTGGCAGTTTCCACCCCACCCCCCGAAAAAAAAAGTCATAGGTATGGTACAGCCATGGTGGCATTTTTGAAATCGAAATGAATAGTTATTCCTAAAGACCCACTTGAGATGAATTGCTGGTCCCAATACAACTGCATTTTGCTGTCAAGTTTAATGTTAAAGTTCAAATATTATTGTTCAGTAGAGCAGTTTTCTTGGAGACGGGAGTGGAGTCATTACAACATGCACTGATAATGCTAATTAAAGCATTGAAATCTTTAGACCTTCAACAGGTTTCCATAGCAAATGAACATATCAATTCAGTGCATCTTCCATACAACACAGCTTCCTTATTAGTGTGATTTTATAGCATGTTCTGTATTTCTATAGAATCACTAGGGAAAAAAAATCACTATTATAATAATGTTTTTTGTGACTGTTTTGATTTTGTTGTGACTTTTAATTACTTAACAATTTTCAGAAAAAATAGAAAATAGATTGTTTTTTTTTTTCTATGTAACTGCTGTTTCCTGGAACTCTATTATTGTCATACTGACTGGGATAAAATTTATAAATGGAATACTGTAAGCAAAAATCATCAAACAACATCAAAAGTGCCTCATCAAGCCATTAATATGACTAATATAATTAACTCTGACTGCATTATACACCAACAAAATAATTTTTAAGGATTAGATCAGGTGGAAATTACACCCTAAAGTTGGCATAAAACTGAAACAACTTGCCAAAAATATATATATAGAGAGCAGGAATTTATTTTCCCAGCAGGCAACATTTCTCATTTTCATTTAATAAAAATCTGAACACTGTATTTTACTGTAAGAAATTGCTGTTAAATAGTGTAAAATCCTGGTAATTTTTGTAGTATAACTGGCATGATATCTCATTCAAGGTAACAAGCACGAGCTTGCTTACAGTGAACGGACGCTACCATTAAACAGCTCTTTTATTGGATTTCAAAGCCTCTGTGATAAGATAAACAGTGTGTTTAATCCTGCTGTGTGGTCTCTGTAATCTTGCAGAAACGTTGGTTGGCCGTCCCGGAGGAGCAGGAGAAATGTGTCACGGAGGGGCAGGGAAGGAGTGACAGCCCCCAGGGAGCCCCACACTCCGTCAGGGCCATTCAGCAACTATCTGACATGGACAGTCTGTCAGAGTTGTCCTTCTGCAAAAGCGTTTGTGCTCGGCTCTCCAGACTACAGCTGGAACTGCCTCTCTGTCCGGAAACATACTGTTTGAAAGTTCCCTCTCCACAGAGAGCTCGGCTACCGTGCGGAAATGATCTAGGAAGATGTACTGTGACATTTTCACTTACCAAACGTGCACGAGGAGGAGAAGTTGGGTTTGACAGCTAAAAGCACGGGCATGCTACGGATTTCCATAATGATATTTCAGCTTGCTATTTTATTTGATGAATGCTGAAAGGCAGCTGAGCTAAGACCAATTACACTCCACAAAATCTTCAGAGGCAGGAAAGTTAATTGAAGCAGAGAAACTTTGGAAAGCCATTAATGGACAGACAGGCTTTTTGATTAGCGTACGAAAGTGCTGATATGAAAGAAGAGGAAACTTGGACCCTCATTATAACTATATATAAGAGAAACTTTGTTTAGTTTTTTAGACTTTGTTGCATTGATCGTTCTGTTGTTGGTGAAGGACAGGTGGTCAAGGCTGAATGGATAGCTCTCAGTATGAGGCCAGCTTTGGCTTCAGGCTCCTGACAATCAGTTGATCGATAGGATTTGTCAGTAGTGTTTGTTCTCACAACCTAGTGAACTGCCTAGACAGCATTTTTGGGCATAGGTACCAGTTCTAAGGTTAAAAATGTTCAGCTATAGGTTTTGAAATATCCTGTGTATTCAGTTGTAGGTATTTTGGTTTCTATGCCAGAATTAAAGTTTTATTGCTGCCCTACAAAACAAACACCAAAACTGGAACTGTGAAAATTGCTTTTTACATTGAATTTCAATTTGATTTGATTATAATTTAGTTTTACTTTTTTTTTTCTTCTTTGAATCAGCACATGGTTAAACTAAATTAAAACTCTTTTTAACCAATCCAGGCTCACTAAAAAAAAAAAAAAAAAAAAAAAACATGCCTGTGCCAACATTTCTGCTAAATAACATTAGCTTCTTGCATGTTTCACAACACTTTCAAAGTGAAATGTTCAGTGGGTAGCACTAATATAGCACCCTGTTTGCCTGAAACAGATGAATGTGAATGTGGCAACAAGTATAAAATGTTGGTTCAGAATCATGAAATCGTTGGTATTGTGGCAATTTGGTAATGAAATGTCTAAATGTCCTTTAAGTGGGACTAAAAGGTTAATGTTCTATTGCATTTAAAAATAACATACCACCTACTCTAAACCCTACCCTAAAAGGATAGTGCCTTTTGTCGTTGAACTGTTTTATCATTACTTGTACCTAAGCACTCCAAGTGTGGTGCTGTACCAGGTTGAGCTACCGAGCAAGTTTACTAAACAATAAAAAACAAACATAAATCGCAACCAAAATAAAAGTTTAAAATTAGTGCTGTCAAATGATTAATCATGATTAATCGCATCCAAAATAAAAGTTTTTGTTTATGTGTGTACTATGTATATTTATTATCTATAAATACACACACATGCATGTATATATTTCAGATATGTTCTGTTTATATATTAAATCTATTTATATTAGGGCTGGGCAAGTTAACGCGTTATTTTCGCATTGCAGTTTTTTATTATTTTGAAAGACCGTTGCTCATTGGCTCTTAATATACATCTGAATACACATACAGGCAAGCCATGGGTCACAGGGTAGGGTGGGATGTTGATCAGCACTGACTTGGGATGGGTGTCATCACGCATCTCAACCAATGAGAGCATTTGGCAAGGGCCTAAAGCCTGTGTTATACTTTCCACGTGCACAAGTCCTGCTATGGTATGTGTAACGTAAAAATTGTCATCAGAGAGTGTGCACTGAGGGCGCCTGTTATGATGTTATGATCGAGGCTCTGGACTCTGAGCATAACTTGTTTTTCTATGAAAAAATATAAAATATTTTCTATAAAAACGTTAATGCCCTGGCAGTGGCAAGTAGCTTTGGTTTTATATTTAATTTAATTACATTAATGTTATAAGTTGAGATTTACACTAAATATTTTAACTGCTACTATGTAAAAGGAATACTGCTGTAAAAAAGCACCTTATTTGTTTAAAGTGTTTGCAAACCAAATGTTATTGCACTTTTATTCATATAGCAGTACTTTTAAATGAAAAAAGTGCAAAATACACTACTTTTGAGTTCATTATTTAATTTTGTGCATAACATCGCAGAAGATCATGCGATTAATTGTGATTAAAAAAATTTAATTGTTGCCCAGCACTAATTTATATACAATATAAATTATATGAATATAAATATAGACATAAATATTGTCAAAATATGTATGTATGTGTGTGTTTTTAAATATACACAGTACACACACATTTTGGTTGCAAGTAATTGCGATTAATCATTTGACAGCACTAATCAAAATGCATTAGTTTAAAAATCATGCACTATGGTAAATGCTTTTTGAGGTCATAACATAGAGAGTGCTAGTGTTAGAGGATCAAATAAAGATGGAAGAGATGTGTTTTTAGCCATTTCTTGAAGATGGCTAAGGCCTTAACTGCTCGGATTGAGTTGTGCGGGTCATTCCACCGGGAGGGAACAGTTAATGAAAAAGGCAGTGAAAGTGATTTTGTGCCTCGTTGGGATGGCACAATAATGCGTCGTTCACTTGCAGAACGCAAGCTTCTAGATGGCACATAACTCTGAAGTAGTGATTTTGCTGATTGCCTTTTTTATTTGGGAGGTGGGACTTACTTTATTATACTGCAGCTGCCATTTTGGGCATTCCAGTACCTTTCATTTATTTTACTACAAGTGACTCTTCTCAATTCACAGTCTTAATACAGACCCATGCAGTAATAACTCAATTCTGACTGCTTAGTTATTGCATTTTGCTTGAATTAATGTCTTAGAAAATGACAGTTGTGAACCACAATACTTTATAATATAAACTCCATCCTGACAGGACTCAAAGAGAAACGGTTCCACTTGGTTTCCTTGTGAAACATAAAGGTCTGGGACCTATAATGTGTGTGTATTGGGCAGTACGGCTACATGCCTGAATGCTGAGGAAAATGAAAACAGCAGTAACTATGGTCCCGTTGCAAATGCCAGTGGTAGAGCCCTGGGGGCACTTGTTGGCAATTACCCTTATCTAAATTACCATGAAACAAAATAAACAATAAATGGCACTTTAGAATCACTGCGCTTTTATTCTTCATGCTACCCTCGGTGCTGAATGGAGGTTTGTATTTTATTCGTATCGCTTTAATCTTGGTGAAAAGGAGAGAGCGGCATTATTGTTTGCGATCACAGCTGAAAAAGAGCAATTATTTGAAGAGGTTATCACCACTGCCCTAGACTTAAGCACATATGGTGAACAATCCACATATACAGTTGTGTGCTCGGCAACAGCGAAAAGTCCAGGAATAAAATTTTCTCTTTAAGGCCTTGTCATCTCTGCTGTGCATAGACGCTTATTTTTTCCAGGGTAACACCGCTGGTAAATTCGATGAGCTGGACTAAGCAACACTAAAATGTAATCTGAAAAGTGTTTTAATGTCACTGAAAAAATGAAAAACTATTGCTGTAAATTAGGATGCATACTTCATCCTTTATAAATATCAGATATATTTAATCACTTTCAGACTGCAAACGTTTTTAATATTGCTGCTAATGAGAAGGAGGTGAGAAAGTCGGTAAGTATGACGACTCAAAAGGAGAAATTCACTGTGAATGAATTGAGCCTTTTGATGGTGCCGTTTATTTGCATTTAAGAAATTATGGAAATCAGGTTGCAACACTGCAAACATGCCCAAAAATCTGTGCTCATAAGCTCATTTTGTAGGTCAGTTTTGTAGAATGTAGGGGATCTAAACGGCTGAGACCTGATATACTTTTTATACTGATTATCTTTTCTTTTAAAAAGTATATGCATTTTTATTTATCTTGGGTTTCCTCAAAAGTTTTTGATCATTTTAGAATATTAGTCAAGTGTATTTATTTATTTATTTATGCATGAGCATGAGAAGAATCTGTGAATTACTGTATATATCATCATCATTATATTATGTTGTTTTGTTACCTTTCAAACTTAATTATTGGAGTACTCCAGTTGAGACAGTAATAAAATTGTGGGTGGGTGTCAATTTGGGGTTGGAATGAAACATTGAAGTGCAACAAGGGACAGTATGTGACATGAGAAGTGAAGCAGACAAAGATAGAAAAAGAGAAATGCAACTCCATATGTTAGTAGGTGGTATCACCACAAATCTGCATTAGAATCTTGTGATTTTCTTCTATATCTATTCATAACGCTGCCAAACACATTAAAACAACTGCAGGGTTCAGCGGGTATGCAAATCGTCTTTACTGGCAATAATAAGACACGCTATGGAGAAAGAAGGAACCAAAGCAACTGTTTAATATGCTGTTGATATTGCCAACATATTCAGTGCTGTTTTATTATGAAATATTTACTATTATAGTATTTGTTAGCATTTTGTTTAGCTTTATATATTTTGAGTTTTCATTTTCATTTTAGTATAAGTTTTAGAAATGATATCTGCTTTTGTTTTTTTTTTAACTTTTAATTCATCCATTCATTCATTTTCCATGTAAGTCATTTTAGAATTCTACATATATTTTATTTCAGTTCTTTGCCAAGGAAACAGTTTTTATGTACGTTAAATTTTTTGGCTAATATTTATGATTTGTATCAACTTTATTTCAATTAATGGGGAAAAAAATAGTTTTAGGTAACAATAACAACATTAAACAGGTTTTGCATATACAGTAGATGTAAATTTACTCACCAACTGATGAGTTTGTCTCACGATTTTTGTTTTCTTTTTTATTAGTTTGTTAGAATTTTGACAACAACTTGACTTACATCCTTAATAATCTACAATGGGTAGCGGCTGTCTTTGACCAGTGTTTTTTTTTTATTTATTTTTTTTATATAATTGTCCAGAAAGGAATAGAAGATTAAACATCTTAGGGCTAAGCACTAAAACCAATATTTATGATTCAATTTGTAGAGGACGTACAGTATAGTGTATTTTGTGTCTGTTTGCCAGTGTGTAGCTGCATTTAATTTTTTAAAAGCCTTGTTTTGATAAATGCCATACGTCTCCTGAGGCATAGATTACTGGACACTAGCAAAAATTCCATTTAAATCGATAGATTAAAAAAATAATTACTATGTTTACGGCAGTGTGTGATTTGTTTTTTGGTGACATTTGCGATGAATAATGCAGTGACTGAACAACCTGCATTCATTGTTTTACTGATTTAATAATTCATGGTCTTTGGCTTTTGGATGCACAGAGGGGCGACCGCTGTGTGTGCAGCTTTGGGAAGCTAAGTGCCTTATTAATATCACAGGTGATGGACTCCCCGCTTTTAATGAGCCTCACTGTCAGCCTGAACTTTATAGATTAGTTCAAGGAGGGTCTCTAGGGACCTCAGGGACATATACTCACAAGAGTGTTTGCTACTCTTAAGGGTGCTCACAGCCCCGCTTCAATCTGAGACGCATATAGCTTAATGCACTTCTTAAAATAGTTTATAATAACACCTACTGTATTTGTCGATCATAATGAAAAAAAATAATAATAATAATTTAACTTAGAATTATTAATATCAGGCCTCTGCTTGTCACTAGACCATTACTGTTTTACAAAGCATGATCATTTGTGAAGATTCGCATAAAACAAGCATCTCCGTCATCAGTTATTAAAGTACCCTGAATGATACACAAGCTAAAAAAAATGTTTTGAAGTTGTAAATAAAAGATAATAATAAAGAAAATACCATTTCAGTCTTTCTACTTTAAAATTTAATGTTTAAAACTAGCAATTTCTGAATGTTTTTCAATGCAATGTGATGCATATTACAAAACATCCTGTTTCTCCATAACGCAAGAAGAGTGATGCTACATTAGACTGTGATCATTTAATGTTTATTGCTGAGAACCACACTATAAAATGTGGTAACCTACAGTTGTTACCTCAGAGATATTTCTACATGATTTAACCCGTAAAATGTGCTTTTTTTTGGTATAAATTAATGTATGCACAGTAGGCTGGTTCTGTTATCTTAAATACATTTTTCTCCAGAAATCATACTAATATGCTGATTTATTATCAGTGTTGAAACTGTTTATTTATTTATTTATTTATTTGGAACCTGTGATAATTTTTTATTTGATTCTTTGAATAAAAGGTTAAAAAGAACAGCATTTATTCAAAATTCAAATCTTTTCTAACAACATCAATAATATCAAAATTAATAATAAAGTCCTCACGATCACTTTTTATCCATTTAAAATGTCCTTGCTGAATAAAAGAAAAAAAAACTTTTTTTACTTTTGTAGTGTACATTGTAACAGCCCCCCCCCCCCCATTTTTTTTTTATCAAATAGATACATCCTTGATGAGCATAATAAACTTCTTTAAAATTCTTTCTGATCCCAAACTTAAGGCAGTGTATAAATGGGTCCCACAAAAATATTAAACAGCAAAGCTCTTTTGAACATTGTATGTAGGAAATGGTATGTGATGGGAGAAATTACTCTTTAACTGAACATTATTTGCAGTCCTCAACTTTCAGCTGTGTTTTCTTTCTTTCTTTGCACAAATACATGTTTAAATATTACAAAGGTCAGGTTTCTGGATGCTGAAGTTCTACAATAGACAGAGAAGAGAAGGGTTACAAGAAGACCTAAAAACATGACGACTGCACATAGCTGCTATTGTTCATCCCCACTCAGACAAAATGTACCAGGAACATCTGCTTGGCTTATTTTGAGGCACCCCACGGACATACTTCACCACTGTAATCAGTCATCTTGGCAAAACTACTGCAATTTTCCAGATTGTTCAGAGCGGGCATAATTATCTCTACGAGTCACATGACTTGAGTTCAGCAGCACTCTGTTCCTCCACTCCTCCAGAAATGCTCAAAACATTGTGATGGTACAGGTATGAGACATGTAACAGTATGAAAACACTTATCATATATGCAAAAATATGATGCCAATATGAAATGTAAAATATGTAAATATATATTGAAATATGAGAATCTTACAATTTGAGGCATGCATTATTTTGTAGATGATCCTTTAGTTTTAAAATTTAACTCTCCGACTATTTTGACAACAACCCTAAAATGTCAGTGCTCTCATGGCAAAAGGACATTATACTAGAAACTAGAAACTTCATTATTTTTCTCCTGTTTTTCATTTCTCGGTTTATAAGAAAGCAATCTATTTCATTTCAGTCTAATTTGTTTATTTCAAAGCAACAAAGTTCTGCAGTGATAAATAAATTGAACCATCTAGAATTTTCCCCTGCAGGCAATATGAATGATGTGCCCTTCAAAATGATTTGAAGTTTAGGGCAGAGCAGTCACGTCTCTGTACAGATCAATTTCTTTCAGTATGAAATAGTTCTGGTCAACAAGAGGTGAAGCTCATAAACTCATCAAGCACCTGCATATTAATGCAAAGTGATGCAGAGAGGAACCCCAAATACTGAAGTCATAACAATAGCTTTGGGGGAATATATAAATAGAGTGACTCAGCATGCTAGATTTTGTCTGCATATTCCATGTATTTGAGTCATTTGGCTCAGTATAGCTTAAGTACTAGCTTTTTATGGGGCTTTCATATATGCTGTAGTTATGAAATGTTTCACAGCAAGGCAGCAAAATAAAAAAAAGTGCAGTTGTTACTTTAAATCATATCTTACCTAAATACTGTGTGAGCCATTGCGGGTTTAACCTGAAGTACCTGCAAGAAATGCGAGTTTAGCAAAGCTGATTAAACAATAATTATGAATTTGTTCTCTGTGCTTTGAGAACAAATTGGGGCTAAACATTTCATTCTACTTAAGCTGATCTCTTGGCTCCCTCTGTTTATTATATTATAAAACCAAATGAGGAATAAAGCAGTACAGAAAAAAATTACTCTCAACACACTGAACATCGTAACGACAAAATAAAACAAAGCAATAAGCCAAACAAGAATTAAAAAGAACGAAACAAATTTCATTAGCAATACTGCAATTAATGCTTCAATAGTTTCATATTGATTCTCAATATTCAGTACTGTATTAATATTTGTGTTAGCTTCAGGTTTTGCTACCTAAAAGATCTATCCTATCAAATATTAATATAGTGTTCTTGGCATGATAACCAGGTACTTCTCTTTCATCTATAAAGATGAAAAGATAAAGATTTATTTTTATTTGATTTTTTTTATGACTACACAAAAAGGAGGTTAATAAATGAGCAGGCAAAAATAATAGTTGTTGTGGCATTATTATGCCAAAAAGAAAAAAAAAGAAAGGAAAATTAATTGCACAAAAGCATCAGTAGCTCAACCAGATAAATTGAAAATGTGATTGCATTCAAATGGCCCTATGCAGTAAACAGAGCAGTTTTAAGAGCAGTTTTGCAAAATAAAAACCCTACCAGGTGACTTTAAAGGTGCTGTATGTAGGATTGACACCGAGTAGTTGAACTAAGTATTGCAGTCCAAATTCAAAATATTGGAGAGTGTTTTTTTCACCCGGCCCCTCCTCCTCACACTTGATGCATACACAGGTTGCCAGATTTACAAACTAACAAGAACAAGAGCACATGACGATGAATGAAATGAAATAAACTGTTTTCAGCCAACTGGCAACCCGGGGTGATGAAATACAATTGGGTAAACTGGCCGCGGGCCGGTTTCACAAACCAAAACAGAGACCGACATTCCGGCCAAGAACGCACATTTTCAATGGAGAGTAACTGACTGTAGCATTGTTTTTCAGATAAACAAGTATGTTAACTTAGCATGTTTCTTAAATATCTGCAAACATATTATGGTATTTTTATGCGAGGCAAAAACACCACCTTTAATGTGCAAAAAGCTTCAGCAATATCTTTAAATGACTGTTATAATGTTATTTGTGAGCGAAATGCTATTAAAATTGATTATGAAAGCTTTATTTTTGAAAAGTGATTTCTATAACTTGAACACATATAAACCATAACTGTTTCTGTCAAGATTCACAGACTAGAGTAGGGGCCGTTTAAGACCATCCTGTTTGAAATTGGTGAACAGAATTGTGAAATGCTCCAAACAACAGATTTGCAAAATAAGTGCAGCCGTTCTTTTTCTGTTAAAATGTAAAAATGCAAACTAGCACAATACATTTATGCATTCCAGCACGGTTCTCTGTTTGACTGTGTGAATAATAAGTACTATGCTGCTTTGTTCAAATTTGGCCCTCGGCACATCTTGCCATCATAGACGAAATGCTAATAGATCGCAAAGCTTTCTTCTTGCAGAAAATATGTTTCTCAGGAACATGTAGACAGAGATGTTGAGTTTTTATTACAAAGCATTTCTAATGCCATTAAATATGACATTATAAGTACAGTATGTGGATTATGCAAACAAATGTTTGATATGTACTTTTTTTTTACCCTTTCCACTCTGCTGCGGTTCATTAATGTGAAATAACAATATAAGGTAATTTATTTAATAAGGATATTATTTAGTTTGAACCAAACTGAAAAGAAGATTAAAATTAATTGGAAAGCAGTAACACCAAAAATCCTATGAGTTCACCGTAGAGGTCTAATTAGGAAGCCGACTGGGTTCTGATGTGTTCTTTGAGTTCCAGGAGAAAGCACACCCTGACACTCCCATGAGGTCCCTGTGTCAGTTTTAGCATTTCAGTAAAAGAAAAGAACATGAAAGAAAGAGAACATGAGAAAAGATAAGAAGGATGTCAAGAAAAGTAAAGAAATTTTTCAGGCAAGCAAACCTTCTCAAAGGCGTGTTAAGAACGTATAAACACATCAAATTCTCCCAGAGCTCTTCATTTGATGCACATTGTGAAGGTTGTATGCTATAAAGCTGGTACTTTCTGTATAACATAACCTTCATGCAAATGAGCTGGAGTTTCATGTCTTCTTAAAAAAAATAAAATAAAAGAACTGCTCCAGGCTTAATGTATGTACAATTTAAAGCAGTCTGATCTATAATGATTAATTATCTTCATTTGCTTTGGTTTATTATGGGTTGGTTGGTCTTAAGAGTCTTCAGAGTAAAACCTTAGGGGTCAAAGTTTAGCTGGTTAGCAAAGGCCCAGTTCACCTCTGTGGTAACTGCATCTGCTTACAAAGAGAATCTCTTTTAACAGCAATTAGCCATGGATTCTGATACATGGACTAATGTGTTATTAATAATTATATTATATTGTATTACATTTTTGTATTTTATTATTTGAAAAAAAATGACAAATTTACATTTATATAAATATTATATAGCCTACATACATTTAATACATAATTGTATTATTTATAACATGCACTGCTGTTCAAAAGTTTCATAAGTTAAAACTATTTTATGTTTCTGAAAGAAGTCTCTTATGCTCACAAAGGCTACATCTACATGTACACCTGAAAATTCATCATGATTTTTTTTTTTTTTGACTTATCACTCTATTGTTATTTCCTAAATGCAAATTAAAAATTTCTTGACAGCATAAATTAAGAAACAATTTAAATAAAGTCTTTTCAAAGATAACTTTCAGGAGGTGACTTCCAAATTTTCATAATTTTCATTTTCATCACCACAACATTCACCTTTTAAAACCACATTTACATAACTAATTGCAAATTCATTGTGTCGCCATTGTTTGTAAGGTAATTGACATTGTGTTTGGAAGGTATTTGGGGAATAAACTCACAGTGCTGCTTTCCCCTATGTAAATGTGCCAACCATAATAATGTTTTTGGACTTTACAAGCTGTTATATTTGTTCTGGCTTGTCTCAGCAATGAATTCTGCACTGTGTCTTCAATAACAGAGTCAATCCAACATTTGTCGGAAAGCACCTGTTTGTTTACACTGAGAACACTGAAATCTATTTTCACAAATAGTGACAGCTTACTGAAAGCTTTGTTTCTTTTTGTATATGTTGCATAACAAAGTCTGCTACATCGTAAAGTCGGAATCTTCCCAAATCAACACATCTGTGACACTATATTAACCTCCTATTTCCATGCACTTGTTATCTTTCAAGTGTTATCTTCACATAGCATGGATTATGACTAGGCAGTATCGCTATCATCCAAGGGATCTATGCATTATCACCCATAGCTTGAGTTAATCCACATATATTCCTCCATACCTGACTGCACTGCATCTCTATGATTGGCTGTTTTATTACAATACCGTGCAGTAAGATGCATTCTGATACTGCTGAGCCTTTTATATCATCAGTCTCGGTTGTAGAAACTGCAATTGTTGTAAAAGCTGCAGCGATTACAGTGTTTATGTCACTGATAAATAAAGAACACAACATTATGATCCTGAGGAAATGTCTCAAGTATCTGTGCGGAATGTGTAAATCTGAGCCAGAGACAGTCCATTTAAATGAAAGCGTCTGACAAAATGAGAGGGAGACGGAAATGAAATCAGCTTCGGGAATTGCCTACCCTTTCACAACTTCATTTTGCTGACATTTTTTATTGTTTATGTTTATTAGTATTGATCCCTGCGGTAATTTTTCAAAGCCTCAAAGGGTTGATGATGATATGTCTGCAGTTTGTTATTATAATGTTGATTTGCATATTTGTGTAGAAAGGTGAAAACTCTTAATCCTTTTTGCTTATTCAATGCCCCATGAGTAATAAAAAGCATGCAAATTCTGTCAAAGCTTTGAAATGGTTTTGTATACGTATGTTAATAATGTGAACTATGAGAATTTCCTATTGAGTTTGCTGTGCGTTTGCCTTCGATTTCAGCTCTAGTTCTCATAATTAACTGATATAATTTCACTATGACGTCCAAGCTCTTCTACATCAAATGAAAAACCATTTGGGGGAAAAGGGTTAAGAAGTTCAGGGCATCTGGCATTCTTCAAACTAATGATTTCTGTACTGACATATTAACCAACCTTTGCTGATTGAGAGAGACGACCTTCTCTGACACTTCTTTGGAGTCCAACATTAAATGATGCTCACGGCAACCTAATATTGGCATCAAACCATCTCAACATCCCCAATTAACTGAAGTTATACGTTTGCCCTGAAACATTAATTACTCCTTGTCTATGGGATTTATTTACTGGTGATTTACTTCCTTAAAAAGCATCAGAAAGTACTTTGATCATGCTTGATAGTACAGTGAATTTCAATATTCTTTATAACTATGCAGTAGGGTAGAGTGGGGGAAAACGCACCCATAATGACTGATTTTTTTTCCCTGTAAAACAAAGGTTAAATGTGTTCAGAAAAGTTATCATAGTTTTAGTGACACTGACATAAATTATAAGCCAAGTATGAAAGATTTTCATGATATTAGATTTTGTTTAAAAATTTCATTTGTACCATGGCTGGGGTCAAATGCCCCTCAGTCTTACAAAGCAATTTGCTTTAAACATTTATAGCAAGATCAAAGTACAGAGAGTTTTAGCTTAAAATAATAATAAAAAAGAATATAATCAATAATTATAAATTACAAAATTACAATAGCCTATTTGAAAAAAAAAAAAACCTATGTCGGAATATCTTAAGATTTGCTTGCATCAAACAAATATTGCATTAATGGCAGCAGCACCTATATAAGAGTTTCATCAAAAATCTTCTAAAGCTTCTTTATTTCCGAATTTTAAACTAGAATTTGAGATCCAGTTCAGTGTGAACTTTTGAACTCCATGTGTGCACACCATAGACTGTATAAAAACAGGTGTACACACATGCATACAGACACTAACAGCTCTCACCTACACGTGTGTTGTTGGTGTTTCTAGCTGTTAAACATGGTCCCGGCGGAGCAGCGGTGGAGAGATGTGACACATTCATGACCTTGAAGAGTCCTCTCTAATCTGGGAAACCCTGGCTAGAGCAGGACAGAGTTCAAGTATGTCATTACAAATAACATAATTTCCATTAACTGTGCTCTAAGATGTACTAGTCTTGGAGATATTCTCATTCTGTTTTCTTTCATTTTTTTTTCTTGCTATCTAAAAGGATCTATGTTTATCAACTGTAGGCCAATCAGGATATTGTAATTCACAGGTCCAGCCTCCTGCTGCTAATAAAGATCGGTTTGTGGGGCTGACAATAGCATCATCATCAGTGGTGGACCCTTCAGATTTATTTAAATAACTTTCAGATTTATTTAATTTATTTATGGACCTTTAAGATCTATTTAAATACCTTTATCTATAATAACACTAAACATATTTCATGTTTTCTGTAAACCATGTTTTTTTTAAGTATCAAGATCAAAGGCACCCTGTGTTCAATTAGAATAATACATTAAATAATAATATAACATAATAATATAATGATAAGACACAATCAGGAAGCATAAGTCGCAATCAAATTAAATCAATATCAATTAAAAAAAAAATCAATATCAAAATTCATCACTGCACTACAGAGGTGGCACTGAATAACACAAGAGTGACATTTTGGTATATTTACAGACTGTTGAATTAAGGTCAGATGTGGCATGAAAGCATGCAAATTCAAAATAACAATGGAATGAAATGAATGCATTAACTATAGAGTTATGAATATAGAAATATTAAATATTGATGCTTTAAAAATTCAACTAAAACGGCCAGTAGGTGGCGGCAAGTCACTGTTTGTCACTGAATCATTAATTCAATCGATTCGTTCAAACAGCTGATTCATTCAGGAATGAAGCAAGTGACTGCCTAAAAACACTCGTTCAAAACCACACATTCATTCATAAAGGAAACGCTTTGTCTTTGACCCGCTGCTCAGTGGTGACTTTGTCTGGAACTGTTTGCTTGGACCATCATGTTCCTAAAATGTAAGCCACTAAATATTAATTTATTTTTTTATTGAACTGCTTTATAAAATCAATGTGACATTTGATATTAAAACTCCCTTTATAATCATGTAACTACCCACTGTTTACGAGAATACAAGAGGGCTTAGGCCTATTCTATTTTTCTCATATTTCTTTATGGCTTTAAGGTGTCATAAAATTGATAAAACTGCTATATTTACAACCCGCGATGTACACGATACAGCGGATTATATCGTTAGTATTAACCATCATTGGATATGAATGTTATCGTTCGAAATGAACTGGTGACGTATCTGCTTGTTTTTTTTTTTTTTTGTATTCCATTAAGCGCGAGCCTTTATGACGTCACAATTCGCCCGTTAAAGTATTTAAGGGCATGAAACTCACTTGTTCATTTTAATAGTTGGTAGCGACTGTTAGCGACTGGTAAACGGTGTTATCTTGGGTCTGCTTTCAAGACTAAAAAAAGCGACTGGTTTGGAGAGTGTACGTGAACCCTGTGTTACGTAACGTCATCCCAAAGACTCCCCCATCATGACGGAGAACCGTCAACCGGCGCCTGTTGGTGCTCTTGAGACCGATGGAGGGAGAAAGCAGAAGAGCTTCTGGAAGTGGGCCGCTCTTCACTTTCCTTCCCGCAGAACGGGAACATATGATCTGGCCAAAGCTGAGGAGAAATACGGGATAGAGGCGGAAACACACTGGAGAGATAGCGATGGTACAATCACACCAAATACTGATAAATCACTAAACTAATTCCTTTTCCTTATTATAAAATAATAATAATAATAATCACTGTCCCAAAACACTGCTGTAATTATCACACTAAACATTTTAGAGTAAAAGAATAAATATTTTGAGTTTAAATTTTAGGATATAAATTCAATTCAGAACTACTCTACTTTTTTTATGTAATTCATCTTATAGCTCCAGCTCCTGAAGGCCTCCCTGCTGCTGACGAACAGCAGAAACACAATGTCCTGGACAAGAGTAAGATTAATAACTATATGAGAATTAGGAAATGTTATTATGAATTATTTTGTATAGAATCAAATTTACATGTAAAATTGTATTTCATACTTACCCCAATTGTTTGTCTGTTAATAGGCCTGAGTGTACATGAACTCTGTGTACAATCCAGAGACACCCCCATCACATCTGAGAACCGCCGTCCTAATCTGTCTGTTGGTGCTGTTGAGACTGATGGAGGGAGAAAGAAGGCAGGGAAAGAGGAGAAGAAGAACAGCTTCTGGAAGTGGCCTGCTCTTCACTTTCCTTCCCGCAGAACGGGAACATATGATCTGGCCAAAGCTGAGGAGAAATACGGGATAGAGGCGGAAACACACTGGAGAGATAGCGATGGTACAAATACTGATACATGTCTGATAAATGCACTAAACTAAATTCCTGATTCTTATTATAAAATAATGTATTAATAATCACTTAAGAAAAAACACTGCTGTAACATTATCACACTAAACATTTTAGAGTAAAAGTACAATAACATTTAAGTTTACATTTTTTTAGGATATAAATTCAATTCAGAACTGCTCTTAAATCAACAGGCCAGAAACCAGATTCATTTGAGTATGATATATTTTGGCCCTTTTTTTTTATGTAATTCATCTTATAGCTCCAGCTCCTGAAGGCCTCCCTGCTGCTGAGGAACAGCAGAAACACAATGTCCTGGACAAGAGTAAGATTAATAACTATATGAGAATTAGGAAATGTTATTATAAATTATTTTGTATAGAATCAAATTTACATGTAAAATTGTATTTCATACTTACCACAATTGTTTGTCTGTTAATAGGCCTGAGTGAACATGAACGCTGTGTACAATCCAGAGACCCCCCCATCACATCTGAGAACCGTCGTCCTAATCTGTCTGTTGGTGCTGTGTGAGACTGATGGAGGGAGAAAGAAGGCAGGGAAGAAGAGGACTGAAAGAACAGCTTCTGGAAGTGGCCCGCTCTTCACTTTCCTTGCAGTAGAGCTGGAACATATGATCTGGCCAAAGCTGAGGAGAAATACGGGATGTGAGAGGCGGGAACACACTGGAGAGATAGCGATGGTACATTCACATCAAATACTGATAAATCACTAAATAGTCAGTTACAAGGAACTTCTGTTGTTTTATTCTTTTTTCAGAATAACAGTATAAATACAGTGCTGTCATCACACCAAAAATTATAGAATAACAGTATAAATATTTTTGGATATCAATTTAAAAAAAAACTACTCCTAAAACAAGAACCACATGTTTTCTTTCTAATATTTTACTCTTAATAATAAGATATAACCCCAGCTTGCCTGAAGAGCTCCCTGCTGGCCCTAGGAACCATCAGAAACACAATGTCAAGAGTAAAGGCCCGTTCACACCAAAAACGATAATATAATGGAAATATATTAACGTCCGCACTAGCGGACAATGTTTAGTCTTTGTTATTCCTAGAGCACGCTTGATCTGCTGCTTTAAATTCTCGCGGCAGGTTATGGCAGGATTGATTCTGATTGGCCGTCAATGTTTTTATCGTTCATCAGCTGGAAAAAAATCATTCTGAAAGTGATTACAACAATATCGTTACTCTGTGCCTTTATCGTTATAGCTGTGGTGCGGCCATTCTTTAATACTGAGAACGATTTATAGAACCATATCTTTATCGTTCTTTATAGTTATCGTCCTTGGTGTGAACAGGCCTTAAGAATAATATACAATTAGATATGTGTTAGAAAATGTTTATAATATCTAAAAAAAACACATGTGGTATGTGTATTTTACACCTAACCACAATTGTTTGTCATGTACATGAACTCAGTGTACTACCCAAAGACACCACCCGAGTTCAACTGAGAAGGGCAGGTACCACCAAATCTGTCTGTGTGGACACTGTTTCCTCCTGTATGGAATGCTGAAAGGTGACAGAGAAACATCCTATGAAGAACACAGGATCACCGGAACCTCTGGCCCGCTCTTCACTTTCCAAAAAGTAGAGCTCTTCTTCAAACAATGAACTCAAAGCTGAGGAGAAATACGGGATAGAGGCAAAGACACACTGGAGAGATAGCAATGGTACAATTACAAAAACATGTCGTGATGATGCAAATATTGATAAATGACTGATTCTTCATTTACAGAGACTCTGTTATTCTTCCTTTTTCATTAAGAAAAACAAAAGTTTAAGGTTATCACAACAAACATTTTCGATTAACAGTACAGTTAAGCTTTTGTCGGTTTAGTTTGAAGTCAGTCGCCATTAACTTAAAATCGTTTTTCTCTAAATGTAATGTATTTAGACAAATTACTGCCATTTATCTTTTGTTTCAGGTCACGGAGTGTACACACAAAGAACTCAGGAAAAACAACTCCTGTCATGGTCACCCTGTTGTTTTCGTCTTCAGTCAGCTTTGCGTCTGGTGGACTGACAAGAGTGGCGGGGATCAGTCCACTCTGGCCTCAGCGTATTGCAGGCCCTGCAAGTCCTGGTAGCATCTGCCGCTTGACTTGAAGCAGCAATATTAGTGTCTGGCCGTATTGCTTGCTTGAGGATCTGTAAATAATAGTAATTGTACATTTGTATTTGTTTATTTATTATAAGGACAAGTTGGTAAGAAATTAATAATTTATAAGAAAAATATATAATAAAATGATATGCTATTTATAATTGTGCTGTATATTTATATTTGGACTTGTGCTGTTCATAGTAGTTTCATTTCCCCTGCAGTCCTTTGGCTCCTGAAGAAGTAATTTCTGTCATGTCTAAACCTGCATTTACAAGATATATAGTATATATACTATGGTCAAAATCATTATGAATCAGCCAAAAATATCAGCCTGAATCTTAACAATTCAAGTCACTGTTTGTCACTGAATCATTCATTCAATCGATTCTTTCAAACAGCTGATTCATTCAGGAATGAAGCAAGTGACTGTTTAAAAACCACACATTCATTCTTAAAGGAAACGCTTTGTCTTTGACCCGCTGTTCAATGGTGACTTTGTCTGGAACTGTTTGTTTGGACCATCATGTTCCTAAAATGTAAGCCACTAAATATTAATTTATTTTTTATTGAACTGCTTTATAAAATAAATTAAAAATTTGAAACTAAAACTACCTACATAAAAACGTTGTTACCCACAGTCTACTATAAAAAAAAAAAAATTAGACCTATTCTATTTTTCTCATATTTCTTAATAGCTTTAAGGTGTCATAAAATTGATAAAACTGCTATATTTACAACCCCGCACGAATGTACACGATACAGCGGATTATATCGTTAGTATTAAACATCATTGGATATGAATGTTATCGTTCGAAATGACCAGGTGACGTATCTTCTTTTTTTTTTTTTTGTATTCCATTAAGCGCGAGCTTTTATGACGTCACAATCCGCCCGTTAGAGTATTTAAAGGCATGAAAATCACTTGCTCATTTTAATAGTTGGTAGCGACTGTTAGCGACTGGTAAACGGTGTTACCGTGAGTCTGCTTTCAAGACTAAAAAAAGCGACTGGTTTGGAGAGTGTACGTGAACACTAAAAAAAGCGAGGTGTCTCAACACACGTTACGCCCCTTCCACACAACCCTCATAACACAAATCAATAGGATACTTGCGTAACCCCGGTTCTCTGATAGCATTAAGTGAGGTGTCTCACTACGGGATACGCCCCTTCCGCGTATTCCTTAGAAGCCCAATACCATTACGTCAGCCCCAATTGGCTGGCAGTCATGACGTTGCGTCAGGGAGTGGCTCCCTCCTCTTGGTATAAAAGGAGCGACGCAACGTCATTACGACATTCAAAACAAGCACACCTCTTCCTCGCTTCACACAGCAAGGAGGGTGTTCTGGTGAGACACCTCACTTAATGCTATCAGAGAACCGGGGTTACGCAAGTAACCTATTGTTCTCTTTCAAGCATACGTTTCGGTGTCTCACTATGGGATATCCTAACTCCCGTATTGCCAGATAGCCTGTCTCGAAGTCTCCTGCCAACCAAAGACACTAATATAGGGCTGGTCAACACTTAAGATCCAACGCTCAAAAACGGCATGTGCAAACGTTTGAGCTGTAACATCCAGTTTATAGAACCTCGCAAATGTGTGCGGTGAGGACCAACTCGCCGCTTCACAGATATCTTGTAACGTGACCCCCTTAAAGAGGGCCCATGTCGTTGACATTCCTCTCGTTGAATGAGCACGTAAACCAGACGGAGACGTAAGACCCTTACTGGAATATGCAAGAGAAATTGCCTCCACTATCCAGTGGGATAAACGCTGTTTAGTAATCGGCTTCCCCATACGCGGCTTCGCCCAAGACACAAACAGCTGATCACTCTCTCTGAACCCTTTAGTCCTCTCAGTGTAAATGCGCAAAGCACGCACCGGACATAACGTATTCAGCCTTTTCTGTTCTGCTGAAGCAAAAGGCGGTGGGTTAAAGGCTCTTAACTTGAGAGGAACAATAGAATTGACCACTTTGGGCATAAAAACAGGATTAGGTTTCAAAAGCACCCCTGCGTCCCCTGGCATAAATTGCGTACACGCTGAATTCACAGAAAGTGCGTGAATTTCACTTACGCACTTCGCTGAAGCCAAAGCTAACAGCAGCGCCGTCTTAAACGACAATAATTTCAGGTCAGCTTTGTCCAGTGGCTCAAATGGAGACACAGAAAGCGCATCAAGCACCAGAACCAAATCCCATGACGGAGAAATCGGTTTTGAGACTGGCAAAGCGCGACGCACACCCTTCATAAACCGGCATACCAAAGGGTGCTGCCCCACAGTTTTGTTATCAAAACCTACATGACAGGCAGATATTGCGGCAAGAAACACCTTTATTGTTGAGAATGCCTTACCCTGATCTATCATATCCTGCAGAAACGATAGGATAACTGCCACTGAACACTGAAAGGGGATTACGTGTCTAGCCGCGCACCAACGCTCAAACACGCCCCATTTACATTCGTAGAGTGACCGAGTGGACAAGGCCCTGGAATTCTGTATGGTTCTGATGACACTGTCTGGCAGACCAGCTGCATTCATATTTAGCCACTCACTGGCCAGGCCCACAGTGCCAGGTGTTCTTGATGAGGATGAAATATCTCCCCCCCCGCCTGTGACAGCAGATCCCTGCGCAGTGGCAGGGACCACGGCTCTGCGTACAGCATATGTATGATCTCCGCCAGCCAAAATTTCCCCGGCCACCGCGGAGCCACCAGTATCATTCTCAGCCCCTCCTCCCTCACTCTGTGAAGGGCTGGAGATATCAACGCAATCGGTGGGAACGCGTACAGGAGAACGCGAGACCACTCGTGCGCCAGTGCGTCTATTCCTAGAGGCGCGCTCTGATCCTTCAGAGAGAAGAACAGAGGACACTGAGCATTGTCCTGTGACGCGAACAGATCCACTGTCGCTCTGCCGAAAATGCTCCAAATTTGACCAACCACTTCCGTGTTCAGCTTCCACTCTCCATAAAGGGGATTTCCCCTGGACAGCATATCCGCACCCCAGTTCATTATGCCTTGTACGTGTGTAGCTCTCAGGGATAAAAGACTGGCATTGCTCCACAAAATCAGTTTGCGTGCCAACATGTGTAAAGGGAGTGATCTGAGACCTCCCTGTCTGTTTATGTATGCCACAACTGAAGTGTTGTCCGTTCTCACGAGAACATGATGTCCTTTCAGAAAAGGAAGAAAATGCTTCAACGTTAAAAAAACGGCCAGCATTTCCAAGTAGTTTATGTGACAGTGGCTCAGATGGGGACCCTATCTCCCGTTCACTGCCCTGCCCTCGTGAATGCCCCCCCAACCGGACAACGACGCGTCCGTCGTTATGACCTTCCTGGTCTGGACAACGCCCATCGGTACCCCTTGTACCAGAAAGCACGGGCGCCGCCAGTGACGCAATGCCAAGACTGCGGCGGACGTCACTTTCACTCTCCTCCGGGAGTGCTGTAACGGGTCTAGTCTCAGAGAAGCTACCCAGCGCTGAAACTCTCTCATAAATAGTCTGCCTAAGGGAATGACTATTAGAGCTGAGGCCATCAGACCTAATAGTCTGAGGCATGTGCGAAAAGAAACATTCCCTTTCCGAAATTCGGCCAGGCATTTCGTAAATTTTATTACTCTCTCTTCTGACAGTCAGGCTCTGAATGTCACTGAGTCCAGTAACAACCCCAGATACGTTATTGACTGTCTGGGAACTAAAACACTCTTTTCGGTGTTTAATTTTAATCCCAGTTTTTGTAGATGTACTAGGAGCATGGCTGTGTGATCTCTCACTTTGTGCTCTGATTGAGCCGTCACCAGCCAGTCGTCTATGTAAGTAGCGAGACGAATGCCTTTTTCCCTGAGCGGAGCTAGGGCCGCTTCTG
This sequence comes from Cyprinus carpio, assembly GCF_018340385.1. NCBI lineage: Eukaryota > Metazoa > Chordata > Actinopteri > Cypriniformes > Cyprinidae > Cyprinus > Cyprinus carpio. The sequence goes on along the minus strand of NC_056599.1, from coordinate 19,151,901 downwards.
TACATTTCACAAATACCCTCGGACTGAGAGATAGGCTGAAGGGAAGGACTAGATATTCGTATGCCACGCCAAGGAATGCAAACCTCAGAAATTTCCTGTGGGGTGGATATATTTTTATGTGAAAATATGCATCTTTCAGGTCGATTGATGTAAACCAATCGCCTGGGCGCACCAGTTTCAGAAGTGTAGAATGGGTGAGCATTCTGAACTTGTACTTCCTTAGGTATTTGTTCAGTGCGCGAAGATCTAATATGGGGCGGAGAGCTCGAGTCCCTTTTTTCGGGACTAGGAAGTATCTCAAGTAAAACCCATTGTGACTTTCCTCGAGTGGGACCACTCTTATTGCCTTTTTGTTCAACAGTGAGGTAATCTCTTCCTGAAGAACATGCACTAATGCTCCCCGCACCTGAGAATAAATGATTCCCTTGAACTGCGGGGGAGAAGTTGCAAACTGCAGTCTGTAACCGTTTTGTACTGTTCTCAGCACCCAACGAGACTGCGTGCATTCTCGCCAATAGTTTATTTGCAGCGTTCCGGCGCCATCGTATGGCCGAGTTGAAAACGGGTTTGTGGTCTGTACTGTCCAAGCGCTAAGTGTTCACGTTGAAACTGCAGTCTGTAACCGTTTTGTACTGTTCTCAGCACCCAACGAGACTGCGTGCATTCTCGCCAATAGTTTATTTGCAGCGTTCCGGCGCCATCGTATGGCCGAGTTGAAAACGGGTTTGTGGTCTGTACAAGTTCAAGGCAGTAGAAGTTGTACTCCCCCAGACTGCAGTTTGCAACTTCTCCAGTTCAAGGCAGTTTGCAACTTCTCCCCCGCAGTTCAAGGGAATCATTTATTCTATGCTTGCACAGAGTTTATGTGGCTCACCACCTTCAGCGGAGCGATGACTCCACGAGGTGGTGTTACGCTGTGTTCTGACAAAGTGTTTTGCAACATTTTTGGGGGCATTATGTTTTGTAACATTTGTGGGGGAAACAGTGAAAACTTTATTGAACTTTGAGCATGTAAAGTGCTTGTGACTAGTGGGTGGGTGTACACCACTGCATCGTCTCTCGTTCTCTTCACTGCTCTGCATCCCCTGGACCAACTTGGCTCTGGTTTCCCCACAGAACATCTGTAAACAACTGAACTCGTTTTCTGTAGAACGCTGAACAACTGAGGGTCGGGGACAAGCGAATGGGGGGAAGACCCTCAGGAAGACCCCCTCAAACGGCCTTTTTCTTCCTCCTCATCACCTGGGTAGGGTGAGGGGCCGGCTGGACCGTCTGAGCTGTCCCGGGCGGATAATTTTTTCTGGGCCAGGCGGGTTTCTGCTCTGGTGCGCCGCTCTGAACTGTTGTTGCATTCACACGTGGTCTCTGTCGCCTAGGAATGCGAAAGCTGGGGGGTGGGCGAGCTGTAGCCTGCGCAAACGTCTGCCGAGGAGGTGGCGGGGGCGCGGTTTGCGTCTTTCTGGGCATGCAGAGCTGCAAGGCCTCATCATCCCTTTTCTTCTCCTCGCATCTCTTCTGCATCCGTGTCAGCGCTGAACCGAAAATGCCTTCTGCGACGACCGGTGCATCTAAGATGGCTTCCTTTTCTCTGTCGGAGAGATTCGCCAAATTAAGCCAGCGTCCTCTCTCCTGAATGACCATTGTGGCCATGGCCTTGCCCGCAGCCTGAACGGCACATCTCTGAAGACGGAGCGAGAGATCTGTGACAACACAGATTTCTTCCCACTGTGTCTGACTTGGCGTGGCAGACACCTTGTCTTGTAGCTCCGCCTGGTATGCGGTGAGCAGAGAGATGGCGTTCATGGCCCGGACTAAGAGAGCGACTGCTTTGTAAGCACGCTCCGTCATGCTTGACTGGAAGCGGTCCGCTTTTGATGGCAACGTTGAGTTTGCAGCCGCCGTACGCCTTGAATGCAGATGCGCTGCAACTAAAGGCTCCATGGGGGACATGCGAAGAAGGCCTTGCTTCTCCATACCCTCCACGTCGAGCGCAGATCCCCCCTGCACGGGCATTTTACTAGTAAAAGGGTTGTCCTTCCAGGTGACAGAAACCTCTTCCAGAAGCTCTGGAAAGACTGGAAGGAGTTGTCTCGCTGCCCGTTTAGCTCTCGGCAGCCTCTTCCCCTCATAACGCGACTTTGCAGTCTCAGCTATTACGGTCGGCCACGGAATATTGAGTTTCTCTGCAGCGCGTTTGCAGATCCCTCTTCCTCAAACTCAAACGCGCCCTCCTCCTCCTCCTCGTTCGTGCTGAGGACACCGGCCAGAGGGGCGCATACATCCAGTTGTTCGCCCCACGATAGGGTTGCCGTGGTGGGCAGCTCTACAGGAATGGGTACCTGAGGGGCGGAAACCGGAGCGGGACTAGCTGACATGAGGGGATCATGGCCATACAAGCTAGCTTGGCGTGCTAACCTGCGACGGAGGCTCTTCATGGTGAAATGCGCGCAGTGCTCACAGGATCCGGGACTATCGACCGCCATTTGAGCATGTTTCAGCCCAAGACATGCAGAGCAGACCTGGTGTGTGTCTTTGCATGAGATCTTGTTCCCGCATGAGCAAAGCCGCGGATCTCCCTCGCTAGCTACATTAGTCTGCATTGCTGCAGCCATAGTTGCGGTACTGAATGACCCTAACAATGAGCTGGAATGCCGATTGAGGGGTAGGCGAAAGCGGCGTGGTGGCCAACAGATCGACTATAAGCACAGTACCAGAATGATAAGCCAGCAACCAGCGTGGAGACTAGTTGATGGCTATCAGAGTTGGGTAGGCTTCTGGTGTGAAGCGAGAAGAGGTTTTTGAATGTCGTAATGACGTTGCGTCGCTCCTTTTATACCAAGAGGAGGGAGCAACTCCCTGATGCAACGTCATGACTGCCAGCCAATTGGGGCTGGCGTAATGGTATTGGGCTTCTGAGGAATACGCGGAAGGGGCGTATCCCATAGTGAGACACCGAAACGTATGCTTGAAAGAGAACCGTCAACCGGCGCCTGTTGGTGCTCTTGAGACCGATGGAGGGAGAAAGCAGAAGAGCTTCTGGAAGTGGGCCGCTCTTCACTTTCCTTCCCGCCGAACGGGAACATATGATCTGGCCAAAGCTGAGGAGAAATACGGGATAGAGGCGGAAACACACTGGAGAGAAAGCGATGGTACAATCACACCAAATACTGATAAATCACTAAACTAATTCCTTTTCCTTATTATAAAATAATTATAATAATAATCACTGTCCCAAAACACTGCTGTAATTATCACACTAAACATTTTAGAGTAAAATAATAAACATCTTAAGTTTAAATTTTAGGATATAAATTCAATTCAGAACTACTCTTAAATCAAGAACCAGATTCATTTGAGTATGTAATATTTTAGCCCCTTTTTTTTTATGTAATTCATCTTATAGCTCCAGCTCCTGAAGGCCTCCCTGCTGCTGAGGAACAGCAGAAACACAATGTCCTGGACAAGAGTAAGATTAATAACTATATGAGAATTAGGAAATGTTATTATAAATTATTTTGTAATAGAATCAAATTTACATGTAAAATTGTATTTCATACTTACCACAATTGTTTGTCTGTTAATAGGCCTGAGTGAACATGAACTCTGTGTACAATCCAGAGACACCCCCATCACATCTGAGAACCGTCGTCCTAATCTGTCTGTTGGTGCTGTTGAGACTGATGGAGGGAGAAAGAAGGCAGGGAAAGAGGAGAAGAAGAACAGCTTCTGGAAGTGGCCCACTCTTCACTTTCCTTGCAGTAGAGCTGGAACATATGATCTGGCCAAAGCTGAGGAGAAATACGGGATAGAGGCGGGAACACACTGGAGAGATAGCGATGGTACATTCACATCAAATACTGATAAATCACTAAATAGTCAGTTACAGGAACTTCTGTTGTTCTTCTTTTTCATTAAAAAAACAGTGCTGTCATCATCACACCAAACATTTTAGAATAACAGTATAAATATTTTTGGATATCAATTTAAAAAAAAACTACTCCTAAATCAAGAACCACATTAATTTAAACGTAATATTTTACTCTTAATAATAAGATATAACCCCAGCTCCTGAAGAGCTCCCTGCTGCTGAGGAACAGCAGAAACACAAGGTCAAGAGTAAAGGCCCGTTCACACCAACAACGATAACTATAAAGATAAATATATTAACGTCCGCACTAGCGGACAATATCGTCTTTTTATTCCTAGCGCACGCTCATCTGCTGCTTTAAATTCTCGAGCTCTTATGGCAGGATTGATTCTGATTGGCCGTCAATGTTTTTATCCTTCATCAGCTGGAAAAAAATCATTCTGAAAGTGATTACAACGATATCGTTACTCTGCGCCTTTATCGTTATAGCTGTGGTGCGGCCATTCTTTAATACTGAGAACGCTTTATAGAACCATATCTTTATCGTTATCTTTATAGTTATCGTCCTTGCTGTGAACAGGCCTTAAGAATAATAAGTCCATTAGAATACAATTAGAAAATGTTATAATAAAAAAATGTGTGTATGTGTATTTTAAACTAACCACAATTGTTTGTCTGTACATGAACTCTGTGTACTACCCAAAGACACCCCCATCACATCTGAGAACCGCCGTCCTAATCTGTCTGTTGGTGCTGTTGAGACTGATGGAGGGAGAAAGAAGACAGAGAAAGAAGAGAAGAAGAACAGCTTCTGGAAGTGGCCCGCTCTTCACTTTCCTTGCAGTAGAGCTGGAACATATGATCTGGCCAAAGCTGAGGAGAAATACGGGATAGAGGCGGGAACACACTGGAGAGATAGCAATGGTACAATTACAAAAACATGTCGTGATGATGCAAATATTGATAAATGACTGATTCTTCATTTACAGAAACTTCTGTTATTCTTCCTTTAAATTAAGAAAAAAAAACTGCTAACATTATCACAACAAACATTTTCGATTAACAGTACAGATTTTTTCAAGTTGACTTTTTTTAGGATATTAATTCAAAACTGCTCCTAAATGTGTTAATAGGCCAGAGTGTACACCAACACTGTGTACAACCCAAAGACACCCCCCGCAGGTCTGATGAGGCGCCTGTTAGTGCTGTTGAGAATGATGGAGGGAGAACGGAGGCAGAGAGAGACGAAGTCCTCCTCACTGCTGAGGAACAGCTCGTGCAGGACATCCTGGACAAGGGTAAGAATAAGAAATCCGTGAGAATTAGAAAATGTTATTATAAACCATTATACAGACAGTATAATATAAACATGCATTTCATACTAACCACAATTGTTTGTCTGTTAATAGGCCACATTCGCAAGCAGTATAGAATCGGCCGCATGCTTGGTGAAGGAGGATGTGGTTGTGTTTATGAAGGGACTCGCTGCAAGGATGGACTAAAGGTAAACATTTTCTTCACTTAAAAACTTAGCATATCTGTTTAGGATTCATTACCAGAGTGATATCAACTATCTGCATGTGCTAATTGTTAATTCTTTGTTTTTTTTTGATTAGGTGGCTGTGAAATGTTCAAAGAAGATGCCAGCCATGCCATATATCAGAGTGGTGAGTAGACTGCATTTTCTATGTTATTGTCTCTTATTCACTGTTTTCAGTTTATCACATACTATATTAATGTTAACCACACACTACAATTGAGCTTAACTGTTTTTATTTGTGAATTATTTTGGAAACCACCTCCATCTAAGCATCATGTTTTCTTTCTTTTAGCCTGGTCATCCCAAACGTCTCCCCATTGAGATTGGCCTGATGCTCATGGCCAATGAGGGCCCCAGCGTTTCCCAGATCATTAAGCTGCTTGACTGGGAAGATGACACAGAGCACTACGTGTTGGTCATGGAGCGCCCTGTGCCTTGTGTGGATTTGTTTAGTTTTGTGGATCATAGAGGAAGCCTTGATGAGGGGATGGCACGAAATATTATGCGGCAGGTCATTGATGCCGCTAAAACTTGCTGTGATCGTGGTGTCTTCCATCGTGATATAAAACTGGAGAACATCCTGGTGAACCAGGACACCATGGAGGTCAAATTAATTGACTTCGGGTGCGGTGCGATCATGAAGAAATCTGCCTTCAAAGTCTTCCATGGTATGTGTTATGAAGTGCTTTATTAATTATCTCACAGAAAAACATCTTGTATGTACTCAACATGCTGCGAAAATTTATTAAACATCAGACATCTTTCCTGCAGGCACAAGACCGTACTGTCCACCCGAGTTCAACTTGAAGGGCAGGTACCACGCAAAGCCGACCACAGTGTGGACACTAGGGTTCCTCCTGTATGAAATGCTGTGTGGTGAATGTCCTACATCCTATGACCGACACATGATCACCGTGAACCTCTGGACCAGACCTGGCTTGTCAAAAGGTGAGATCTTCTTCAAACAATGAACTCCAGATCATACAAAAATGACCAATAGCTTCAAAGAGAGCAGATGTAAAGTATAAGTTTATAATCAAATGACTTTCTTGTCTTTTCACACAGAATGCTGCCGGATGATTTGTGATTGTCTGCAGCCTGATCCACAGAAGAGACTCAGTCTGGACACGATGCATCTCCATGACTGGTTTAAGGTACGGAGTCTAAGACTAGTTAAGCTTTTTGTCGGTTTAGTTTGATCATCAGTCGCCATTAACTTAAAATCGTTTTTCTCTAAATGTAATGTATTTAGACAAATAATGCTGATTTATCTTTTGTTTCAGGTCACGGAGTAAGACACAAAGAACCTCAGGAAACAACTCCTGTCATGGTCACCCTGTTGTTTTCTGTCTTCAGTCAGCTTTGCGTCTGGTGGACTGACAAGAGTGGCCTTTCCATCAGTCCACTCTGGCCTCAGCGTATTGCAGGCCCTGCAAGTCCTGGTAGCATCTGCCGCCTTGACTTGAAGCAGCAATATTAGTGTCTGGCCGTATTGCTTGCTTGAGGATCTGTAAATAATAGTTAATTGTACATTTGTATTTGTTTATTTATTATAAGGAAGTTGGTAAGAAAATGTATAATTTATAAGAAAAATATAATAAAATGATATATTTAAATTGTGCTGTTCACTTGTAGTTTCATAGTATATTTCCCTGCAGTCCTTTGGCTCCTGAAGAAGTAATTTCTGTCATGTCTAAACCTGCATTTAAAAGATATATAGTATATATACTATGGTCAAAATCATTATGAATCAGCCAAAAATATCAGCCTGAATCTAAACAATTCAAGTCACTGTTTGTCACTGAATCATTCATTCAATCGATTCTTTCAAACAGCTGATTCATTCAGGAATGAATCAAGTGACTGTTTAAAAACCACACATTCATTCATAAAGGAAACGCTTTGTCTTTGACCCGCTGCTCAATGGTGACTTTGTCTGGAACTGTTTGTTTGGACCATCATGTTCCTAAAATGTAAGCCACTAAATATTAATTTATTTTTTATTGAACTGCTTTATAAAATCAATGTGACATTTGATATTAAAACTCCCTTTATAAATTTTAATAGTTGGTAGCGACTGTTAGCGACTGGTAAACACAACTCTATTTTTCTCATATTTCTTAATAGCTTTAAGGTGTCATAAAATCGATAAAACTGCTATATTTACAACCCGCGATGTACACGATACAGCAGATTATATCGTTAGTATTAAACATCATTGGATATGAATGTTATCGTTCGAAATGACCAGGTGACGTATCTTCTTTTTTTTTTTTTTTTTTTTTTTTTGTATTCCATTAAGCGCGAGCTTTTATGACGTCACAATCCGCCCGTTAGAGTATTTAAAGGCATGAAAATCACTTGCTCATTTTAATAGTTGGTAGCGACTGTTAGCGACTGGTAAACGGTGTTATCTTGGGTCTGCTTTCAAGACTAAAAAAAGCGACTGGTTTGGAGAGTGTACGTGAACCCTGTGTAACGTTACATCCCAAAGACTCCCCCATCATGACGGAGAACCGTCAACCGGCGCCTGTCGGTGCTCTTGAGACCGATGGAGGGAGAAAGCAGAAGAGCTTCTGGAAGTGGGCCGCTCTTCACTTTCCTTCCCGCAGAACGGGAACATATGATCTGGCCAAAGCTGAGGAGAAATACGGGATAGAGGCGGAAACACACTGGAGAGAAAGCGATGGTACAATCACACAAAATACTGATAAATCAATAAACTAATTCCTTTTCCTTATTATAAAATAATTATAATAATATTCACTGTCCCAAAACACTGCTGTAATTATCACACTAAACATTTTAGATTAAAAGAATAAACATTTTGAGTTTAAATTTTCGGATATAAATTCAATTCAGAACTACTCTTAAATCAAGAACCAGATTAATTTGAGTATGTAATATTTTACTCTTTTTTTTAATTTTTTTTTTTTAATTTAATTCATATTATAGCTCCAGCTCCTGAAGGCCTCCCTGCTGCTGAGGAACAGCAGAAACACAATGTCCTGGACAAGAGTAAGATTAATAAATATATGAGAATTAGGAAATATTATTCGAAATTATTTTGTATAGAATCAAATTTACATGTAAAATTGTATTTCATACTTACCCCAATTGTTGGTCTGTTAATAGGCCTGAGTGTACATGAACTCTGTGTACAATCCAGAGACACCCCCATCACATCTGAGAACCGCCGTCCCAATCTGTCTGTTGGTGCTCTTGAGACTGATGGAGGGAGAAAGAAGGCAGGGAAAGAGGAGGAGAAGAAGAACAGCTTCTGGAAGTGGCCCGCTCTTCACTTTCCTTGCCGTAGAGCTGGAACATATGCTCTGGCCAAAAGCTGAGGAGAAATACGGGATAGAGGCGGAAACACACTGGAGAGATAGCAATGGTACACACACCAAAAATACTGATAAATCACTAAACTAATTCCAGGAACTTCTATAAAGTTCTTCTTTTTTCATTAAAAAAACAGTGCTGTCATCATCACACCAAACATTTTAGAATAACAGTATGAATATTTTTGGATATCAATTAAAAGAAAACTACTCTTAAATCAAGAACCAAATTACTTTGAACATGTAATATTTTTAGCTCTTTTTTTTTATGTAAGATATTAACCCCAGCTCCTGAAGACCTCCCTGCTGCTGAGGAACAGCAGAAACACAATGTCAAGAGTAAGGCCCGTTCACACCCAACAACGATAACTATAAAGATAAAATATTAACGTCCACACTAGCGTACAATATCGCCTTTTTATTCCTACAGGCCTTAAGAATAAAAGTTACATTAGAATACAATTGAAAATTTATAATAAAAAAAATGTGTGTATGTGTATTTTAAACTAACCACAATGAGTCTGTACATGAACTCTGTGTACTATCCAAAGACACCCCCCATCACATCTGAGAACCGCCGTCCTAATCTGTCTGTTGGTGCTGTTGAGACTGATGGAGGGAGAAAGAAGACAGAGAAAGAGGAGAAGAAGAACAGATTCTGGAAGTGGCCCGCTCTTCACTTTCCTTGCAGTAGAGCTGGAACATATGATCTGGCCAAAGCTGAGGAGAAATACGGGATAGAGGCGGGATCACACTGGAGAGATAGCAATGGTACAATTACAAAAAAACATGTCGTGATGATGCAAATATTGATAAATGACTGATTCTTCATTTACAGAAACTTCTGTTATTCTTCCTTTTCATTAAGAAAAAAAAACTGCTAACATTATCACAACAAACATTTTCGATTAACAGTACAGATTTTTTAAAGTTGACTTTTTTTAGGATTATTAATTCAAAACTGCTCCCAAATGTGTTAACAGGCCAGAGTGTACACCAACACTGTGTACAACCCAAAGACACCCCCACCAGATCTGATGAGGCACCTGTTAGTGCTGTTGAGAATGATGGAGGGAGAACGGAGGCAGGAAGAGACGAAGTCCTCCTCACTGCTGAGGAACAGCTCGTGCAGGACATCCTGGACAAGGGTAAGAATAAGAAATCCGTGAGAATTAGAAAATGTTATTATAAACCATTATACAGACAGTATAATATAAACATGCATTTCATACTAACCACAATTGTTTGTCTGTTAATAGGCCACATTCGCAAGCAGTATAAAATCGGCTGCATGCTTGGTGAAGGAGGATGTGGTTGTGTTTATGAAGGGACTCGCTGCAAGGATGGACTAAAGGTATACATTTTCTTCACTTAAAAACTTAGCATATCTGTTTAGGATTCATTACCGGAGTGATATCAACTATCTGCATGTGCTAATTGTTAATTCTTTGTTTTGTTGATTAGGTGGCTGTGAAATGTTCAAAGAAGATGCCAGCCATGCCATATATCAGAGTGGTGAGTAGACTGCATTCTCTATGTTATTGTCTCTTATTCACTGTTTTCAGTTTATCACATCCTATATTAATGTTAACCATAGACTACAATTGAGCTTAACTGTTTTTATTTGTGAATTATTTTGGAAACCACCTCCATCTAAGCATCATGTTTTCTTTCTTTTAGCCTGGTCATCCCAAACGTCTCCCCATTGAGATTGGCCTGATGCTCATGGCCAATGAGGGCCCTAGCGTTTCCCAGATCATTAAGCTGCTTGACTGGGAGGATGACACAGAGCACTACGTGATGGTCATGGAGTGCCCTGTGCCTTGTGTGGATTTGTTTAGTTTTGTGGATCATAGAGGAAGCCTTGATGAGGGGATGGCACGAAATATTATGCGGCAGGTCATTGATGCCGCTAAAACTTGCTGTGATCGTGGTGTCTTCCATCGTGATATAAAACTGGAGAACATCCTGGTGAATCAGGACACCATGGAGGTCAAATTAATTGACTTCGGGTGCGGTGCGATCATGAAGAAATCTGCCTTCAAAGTCTTTTGGTATGGTATGAAGTGCTTTATTAATTATCTCACATAAACACATCTTGTATGTACTCAACATGCTGCGAAAATTTATTAAACATCAGTCATCTTTCCTGCAGGCACAAGACCGTACTGTCCACCCGAGTTCAACTTGAAGGGCAGGTACCACGCAAAGCCGACCACAGTGTGGACACTAGGGTTCCTCCTGTATGAAATGCTGTGTGGTGAATGTCCTACATCCTATGACCGACACATGATCACCGTGAACCTCTGGACCAGACCTGGCTTGTCAAAAGGTGAGATCTTCATCAAACAATGAACTCCAGATCATACAAAAAGGACCAATAGCTTCGAAGAGAGCAGGTGTAAAGTATAAGTTTATAATCAAATGACTTTCTTGTCTTTTCACACAGAATGCTGTCGGATGATTTGTGATTGTCTGCAGCCTGATCCACAGAAGAGACTCAGTCTGGACACGATGCATCTCCATGACTGGTTTAAGGTACGGAGTCTAAGACTAGTTAAGCTTTTTTTGGTTTAGTTTGATCATCAGTCGCCATTAACTTAAAATCATTTTTCTCTAAATGTAATGTATTTTGACAAATAATGCTGATTTATCTTTTGTTTCAGGTCACGGAGTAAGACAAAGAACCTCAGGAAACAACTCCTGTCACGGTCACCCTGTTGTTTTCTGTCTTCAGTCAGCTTTGCGTCTGGTGGACTGACAAGAGTGGCCTTTCCATCAGTCCACTCTGGCCTTAGCGTATTGCAGGCCCTGCAAGTCCTGGTAGCATCTGCCGCCTTGACTTGAAGCAGCAATATTAGTGTCTGGCCGTATTGCTTGCTTGAGGATCTGTAAATAATAGTTAATTGTACATTTGTATTTGTTTATGTATTATAAGGATGTTGGTAAGAAAATGTATAATTTATAAGAAAAATATAATAAAAATATATATTTATATTGTGCTGTTCACTTGTAGTTTCATAGTATATTTCCCTGCAGTCCTTTAGGCTCCTGAAGAAGTAATTTCTGTCATGTCTAAACCTGCATTTAAAAGATATATAGTATATATACTATGGTCAAAATCATTATGAATCAGCCAAAAATATCAGCCTGAATCTAAACAATTCAAATCACTGTTTGTCACTGAATCATTCATTCAGTCGATTCTTTCAAACAGCTGATTCATTCAGGAATGAAGCAAGTGACTGTTTAAAACCACACATTCATTCATAAAGGAAACGGTTTGTCTTTGACCCGCTGCTCAATGGTGACTTTGTCTGGAACTGTTTGTTTGGACCATCATGTTCCTAAAATGTAAGCCACTAAATATTAATTTATTTTTTATTGAACTGCTTTATAAAATCAATGTGACATTTGATATTAAAACTCCCTTTATAATCATGTAACTACCCACTGTAGGCCTATTCTATTTTTCTCATATTTCTTTATGGCTTTAAGGTGTCATAAAATTGATAAAACTGCTATATTTACAACCCGCGATGTACACGATACAGCGGATTATATCGTTAGTATTAACCATCATTGGATATGAATGTTATCGTTCGAAATGAACTGGTGACGTATCTTCTTGTTTTTTTTTTTTTTTTTTTTTTTTGTATTCCATTAAGCGCGAGCTTTTATGACGTCACAATTCACCCGTTACAGTATTTAAAGGCATGAAAATCACTTGTTCATTTTATTAGTTGGTAGCGACTGTTAGCGGCTGGTAAACGGTGTTATCGTGGGTCTGCTTTCAACACTGAAAAAAAGCGACTGGTTTGGAGAGTGTACGTGAACCCTGTGTAACGTTACATCCCAAAGACTCCCCCATCATGACGGAGAACCGTCAACCGGCGCCTGTTGGTGCTCTTGAGACCGATGGAGGGAGAAAGCAGAAGAGCTTCTGGAAGTGGGCCGCGCTCTTCACTTTCCTTCCCGCAGAACGGGAACATATGATCTGGCCAAAGCTGAGGAGAAATACGGGATAGAGGCGGAAACACACTGGAGAGATAGCGATGGTACAATCACATCAAATACTGATAAATTACTAAACTAATTCCTTTTCCTTATTATAAAATAATTATAATAATAATCTCTGTCCCAAAACACTGCTGTAATTATCACACTAAACATTTTAGATTAAAAGAATAAACATTTTGAGTTTAAATTTTCGGATATAAATTCAATTCAGAACTACTCTTAAATCAAGAACCAGATTAATTTGAGTATGTAATATTTTACTCTTTTTTTTTAATGTAATTCATATTATAGCTCCAGCTCCTGAAGGCCTCCCTGCTGCTGAGGAACAGCAGAAACACAATGTCCTGGACAAGAGTAAGATTAATAAATATATGAGAATTAGGAAATGTTATTATAAATTATTTTGTATAGAATCAAATTTACATGTAAAATTGTATTTCATACTTACCACAATTGTTTGTCTGTTAATAGGCCTGAGTGTACATGAACTCTGTGTACAATCCAGAGACACCCCCATCACATCTGAGAACCGCCGTCCCAATCTGTCTGTTGGTGCTCTTGAGACTGATGGAGGGAGAAAGAAGGCAGGGAAAGAGGAGAAGAAGAACAGCTTCTGGAAGTGGCCCGCTCTTCACTTTCCTTGCAGTAGAGCTGGAACATATGATCTGGCCAAAGCTGAGGAGAAATACGGGATAGAGGCGGAAACACACTGGAGAGATAGCAATGGTACACATCAAAAATTGATAAATCACTAAATAGTCAGTTACAGGAACTTCTGTTGTTCTTCTTTTTTCATTAAAAAAACAGTGCTGTCATCATCACACCAAACATTTTAGAATAACAGTATGAATATTTTTGGATATCAATTAAAAGAAAACTACTCCTAAATCAAGAACCAAATTACTTTAAACATGTAATAATTTTACTCTTAATAATAAGATATAACCCCAGCTCCTGAAGACCTCCCTGCTGCTGAGGAACAGCAGAAACACAATGTCAAGAGTAAAGGCCCGTTCACACCAACAACGATAACTATAAAGATAAATATATTAACGTCCACACTAGCGTACAATATCGCCTTTTTATTCCTACAGGCCTTAAGAATAATAAGTCCATTAGAATACAATTAGAAAATGTTATAATAAAAAAAAATGTGTGTATGTGTATTTTAAACTAACCACAATTGTTTGTCTGTACATGAACTCTGTGTACTATCCAAAGACACCCCCATCACATCTGAGAACCGCCGTCCTAATCTGTCTGTTGGTGCTGTTGAGACTGATGGAGGGAGAAAGAAGACAGAGAAAGAGGAGAAGAAGAACAGCTTCTGGAAGTGGCCCGCTCTTCACTTTCCTTGCAGTAGAGCTGGAACATATGATCTGGCCAAAGCTGAGGAGAAATACGGGATAGAGGCGGGAAACACACTGGAGAGATAGCAATGGTACAATTACAAAAACATGTCGTGATGATGCAAATATTGATAAATGACTGATTCTTCATTTACAGAAACTTCTGTTATTCTTCCTTTTCATTAAGAAAAAAAAAAAAACTGCTAACATTATCACAACAAACATTTTCGAGTAACAGTACAGATATTTTAAAGTTGACTTTTTTTAGGATATTAATTCAAAAGTGCTCCTAAATGTGTTAACAGGCCAGAGTGTACACCAACACTGTGTACAACCCAAAGACACCCCCACCAGATCTGATGAGGCACCTGTTAGTGCTGTTGAGAATGATGGAGGGAGAACGGAGGCAGGAAGAGACGAAGTCCTCCTCACTGCTGAGGAACAGCTCGTGCAGGACATCCTGGACAAGGGTAAGAATAAGAAATCCGTGAGAATTAGAAAATGTTATTATAAACCATTATACAGACAGTATAATATAAACTTGCATTTCATACTAACCACAATTGTTTGTCTGTTAATAGGCCACATTCGCAAGCAGTATAGAATCGGCCGCATGCTTGGTGAAGGAGGATGTGGTTGTGTTTATGAAGGGACTCGCTGCAAGGATGGACTAAAGGTAAACATTTTCTTCACTTTAAAAACTTAGCATATCTGTTTAGGATTCATTACCGGAGTGATATCAACTATCTGCATGTGCTAATTGTTAATTCTTTGTTTTGTTGATTAGGTGGCTGTGAAATGTTCAAAGAAGATGCCAGCCATGCCATATATCAGAGTGGTGAGTAGACTGCATTCTCTATGTTATTGTCTCTTATTCACTGTTTTCAGTTTATCACATCCTATATTAATGTTAACCATAGACTACAATTGAGCTTAACTGTTTTTATTTGTGAATTATTTTGGAAACCACCTCCATCTAAGCATCATGTTTTCTTTCTTTTAGCCTGGTCATCCCAAACGTCTCCCCATTGAGATTGGCCTGATGCTCATGGCCAATGAGGGCCCTAGCGTTTCCCAGATCATTAAGCTGCTTGACTGGGAGGATGACACAGAGCACTACGTGATGGTCATGGAGTGCCCTGTGCCTTGTGTGGATTTGTTTAGTTTTGTGGAACATAGAGGAAGCCTTGATGAGGGGATGGCACGAAATATTATGCGGCAGGTCACTGATGCCGCTAAAACTTGCTGTGATCGTGGTGTCTTCCATCGTGATATAAAACTGGAGAACATCCTGGTGAACCAGGACACCATGGAGGTCAAATTAATTGACTTCGGGTGCGGTGCGATCATGAAGAAATCTGCCTTCAAAGTCTTCCATGGTATGAAGTGCTTTATTAATTATCTCACAGAAACACATCTTGTATGTACTCAACATGCTGCGATAATTTATTAAACATCAGACATCTTTCCTGCAGGCACAAGACCGTACTGTCCACCCGAGTTCAACTTGAAGGGCAGGTACCACGCAAAGCCGACCACAGTGTGGACACTAGGGTTCCTCCTGTATGAAATGCTGTGTGGTGAATGTCCTACATCCTATGACCGACACATGATCACCGTGAACCTCTGGACCAGACCTGGCTTGTCAAAAGGTGAGATCTTCATCAAACAACGAACTCCAGATCATACAAAAATGACCAATAGCTTCAAAGAGAGCAGGTGTAAAGTATAAGTTTATAATCAAATGACTTTCTTGTCTTTTCACACAGAATGCTGTCGGATGATTTGTGATTGTCTGCAGCCTGATCCACAGAAGAGACTCAGTCTGGACACGATGCATCTCCATGACTGGTTTAAGGTACGGAGTCTAAGACTAGTTAAGCTTTTTTTGGTTTAGTTTGATCATCAGTCGCCATTAACTTAAAATCATTTTTCTCTAAATGTAATGTATTTAGACAAATAATGCTGATTTATCTTTTGTTTCAGGTCACGGAGTAAGACAAAGAACCTCAGGAAACAACTCCTGTCACGGCCACCCTGTTGTTTTCTGTCTTCAGTCAGCTTTGCGTCTGGTGGACTGACAAGAGTGGCCTTTCCATCAGTCCACTCTGGCCTTAGCGTATTGCAGGCCCTGCAAGTCCTGGTAGCATCTGCCGCCTTGACTTGAAGCAGCAATATTAGTGTCTGGCCGTATTGCTTGCTTGAGGATCTGTAAATAATAGTTAATTGTACATTTGTATTTGTTTATTTATTATAAGGAAGTTGGTAAGAAATGTATAATGTATAATTTATAAGAAAAATATAATAAAATTATATATTTATATTGTGCTGTTCACTTGTAGTTTCATAGTATATTTCCCTACAGTCCTTTAGGCTCCTGCAGGAATATTTTCTGTCATGTCTAAACCTGCATTTACAAGATATATAGTATATATACTATAGTCAAAATCATTATGAGTCAATATCAGCCGGAATCTAAACAATTAAATGAATCAAAATTCTTTTGTGAAGGTAAGAGTAACAACTTAAAAGTTTTGTTAAGATTGTTTTCTAAACCTACACATTTGGTCTACACATTCAGTGTATGACCAAACAAACAAGACAATTAATGTCATTTACAAATACTATCTAATGAGTTAAAATCTGTCTAATCAATTGTGTTTTATTATTTAACTTACAAATTCTATAACCCAACACTAGCTTATGAACCTATAGTGGAGTTACAGAAAGTGTAAAGTCCACAATATTTCCATTGTTGTTATTGATTGTGAACCAGTAGTTCAAAGACTGGTCATTCCAGCTGAAGAGACTGTCTACTCACTCTACTCTCCACTGTCTGGTGTCTTTTCACCAAGGTTATAGTGTAAATGAGCCTTTCAACAGATGATTAAAATTAGATTTCATCTCAATTTCAACATATAATTGCTACTTGTTAATAATTGCTTCTTTTTTTTTGCCCTGCTTTCCAAAACCTTAAGCACAAAAGCACAAACCATGTTCCCCAGCGCTGGGATGTGTCTCGATTTTTAACAGTTCCTACAAAACCTACAAAAAAATTATCATTTTCAGCCTTATATAAGCCTTATTTTCTTCCACTGGCAGATTAATCAAAGCCCGCTATATTGGATGGGAAGACTGCCTGCAGCTGCTCTCAGGTGTTTGACCTTGAGTGTTTTGGTATTGGCATTAGCACACCACAAAGTTATACTGAAAGGTATAGCGATGAAGCTCAAAGGTTGCAAGCAAGGGTAGCCATAAAAGAACCATTCTTTTTTAGAGTGCAGAACAGAGGTGCTGTGGTCGTTTTTATGCCCTTTTTCTGGCCTGTGCCTCCTTCTTGTGTCTAATTAGAAAGTGGTCAGTCCTGTCCTGTCCCTGCCAATCAAAGATTGATTTGGCACAACCTGCTCTTGCTCAAGGTCAGTGGCATGTCTGGCATACTGTTTCAACATCACATAAGAGAGCCTTTCTGCCTTTTTTCAGTGAATCTTTCTGAAGGTTATATTGTTGTGCCAATAGGTGGCGACACGTGACTGTCATTAAAAATGAGTCACACAATGAATAATTTTGTAAATTTTTTAAAGAAAGAAACATATTTAAGTAAGTGACTGAATCATTTACTCAACCAATTTGTAAAAAAAAAAAAAAAAAAAAAAAAAAAAAAAAAAAAAAATTGTTTCATTCATATTGAAATAAGTTTGTGATTGATTCACTGAATCATTCACCCAACTGATCTTACTTGCAAATATTACATACATGGTAAGTGTTTTGAATTAAATTGATGCTTCTCACTTTAACATTTTACACCTGACAAACTGTTAGTCTGTGAGTTATTGTGATTTTTTAGTGGTTCTTTCTGAAGGTTACGTCATCCTAACAGTACTTAAGAACAAAGTCTTTAGAAGTAAGCAAGAAAACAATTATTTCAAATGATTCATTTAAAAATGCTGATTCATTCAGCAATTAAACATGAGTCAATAAATCATTCCCTTAACTGATTCATGCAAAAACGTTGAATGATTCAAGAACGAAACAAGTATGAGTCACAAGTCATTTGCTCAAGCAATTTGTTCAAAAAACAGTTTCATTTGTGATGTAATTTTATGAATGATACATTGAATCTTTCACTCAAGTGATTTTCCTTGCAAATAATGCATGTAAGCTTTCTGAATCAGTGGATCCATGACATATATAAAATTTTATTTAAAAAAAACCCTGATAATAATTGATAGGGATTTTTAGTCTAGTTGGCACTGTCTTTAAAAGTAAGTCACTGAATCATTCTTTTAAATGATCTTTTTTTTGAAAAAGCTCATTCATTCAAAAACTCTGATTCAGAATCATGAGTGACGGATGGAATAATTTACTCAACAGATTCATTCAGAAACGCGGATTCCTTTGTAACTAAACAAGTGACTTTCTTTATGATTGAATCATTCGCTCAAATGATTCGTTCAAAAATAATGATTCGCCATGCATGTGTTGATTCTGCTGTAATTTTGTTTGGAAATATCTTCTCTGTAGGAACATCTATAGGAAATGTAAGTTACTCAGTAATAACTTTATGTTTATTCAACTGCTGTATCAGCTATATCAAATCGCATTCCTGCTTAAATTTGCTGAATGTGGCCACGCCAGGTATCGACAGCACCCCTGTGCTGCAGCCCCAGCGGACACAATATGATCGACAGGGATTTCTTTCTCATCAACCACTCTGCTTTCAGCGTTAATTTACACCATAGAGAATCTCTGTGCCTCTCTTGAAAGAAATTAATTAATCGCCAGCAGATTGGCTCTTGTAATAAAGCAGCTGTGGTCTGGTTTCCCCCCAACGGACCAAAGGAACCAGTGATATGAAATACAGCCTCCCTCTGTGGGTCCACTTAGGGCTGCTAATGAAAAGTCTAATATAAACTAACGATATAGCCTTGGATACGGTCACTGCATGGCTGTATGTGTAGCCATTTAAGTGCTCTCTACATCTCAGCTATTTGTATCAGTTTGCAAAGATTCTACCTGGATTTAATTAATGTCCTTTGTAGCATTTGTTTACTCAGTGCCATCTGGAGGCTTGGGTTAATTTGACCTGACTGCTTGCTGAAACAGATCAAGGGAACAGGTCCCACAGGTATAGTTACTACTGTCTATTGCTTTGGTTTGTCAAAACAAATGGCAGTTACGTGGTCAGATGAACAGATTGTCTAAGACTTGCATTAGAGGATAGGCAGCCCATTGTTAGCAAATTCCCCTTCGCATTCATCCACAGAAGTGTTTGCATCTGAATGGTGTTCAAACAAGACTAGTGTTAGAATTGATCTCCTCTCCAGCCACTTAGCTTCGTTTTCGCAGTTATTCTGGCTTATTTATGCCGGCATTTTGGTTTAATTAGTCTGTACCAGTACACACATGAATTTGATCAACGTGTCTTATTATTACTGGGAACATTAGTGATGCAAAGAGTACAAATTTAGCCATATCTAATGAGGCCACTATCATTTCATCCAATATTATGGACTTGTTTGGGCCTCTTGTTTTGTTGGCTGAACTGATTACACACTTTATCTTGTGTGCTGCAATTCACATTGACTGATATGCATATTGTAATTGGTCTACCAATTTAGTAAACAACACTTTAGCATAAGAGTGTGTTGTTTTTAAATGTTTAAATACGTTATCCTATCCTAGTTTAGTATACAGAGACATTTTTAGTGAGCCATTTGTAGGTTTAGGTGCATAAATGTTTTAAATAAATACTGCGGCTCTGTAATGATGTTCATTTTAGCCCTGTCCAGCCCAACACAAGAACATTGACTCTACCAATGGAGTGCAACGGTGGGGTTCCCGTTCATCTCCTCCATAGGGGAGCAGATTTTATATATATATATATATATATATATATATATATATACACACACACACAATAACTATGAGCTATGTTGTTAATCAGTGGTATATGCTTTATTGAAGCCATTAGCCCACTTGAATGATTTATGTTTGTATTAAGTAGTCATGTGTAACAGTAGAATTCCTATTGAAAACTACACTTAAACCTAATCTAATAGTAGCATCTAAATAAACCTGATTTATTCAAGTAAAAAAAAAAAAAAAAAAAAAGATATAATATTGATATTGCTGAATCAATGAAAATAGTACTTTATACCACCAAATCTACTTTACATGGGTTAAATAGATTAGGCTATAGATTTTTACTCATTGAAGTGCACTGTCTCACCTTTATCTTTTTGTTCAATTTTCAAGTATCTTTTTACCAAAGACTTAAAATTCCTATGAGTAAAATACTTCCAGAAATGTTTGAAAACAGTCATTGGTTTAATTTGAAAAGCATACAAGCATATTACTCTTATTGTTTCTACCATATAAAAATATAAAGGTAGAAGTAATAAGTAGTTCTGATTTCATTATTTTTGCAGTTCTGTTTGGTGATGGTAGGGGCACAGATACAGGTGCATCTCAGTAAATTAGAATGTCCTGGAAAAGTTAATTTGTTTCAGTAATTCAACTCAAACTGTGAAACTTGTGTATATAAATAAATTCAATGCACACAGACTGAAGTAGTTTAAGTCTTTGGTTCTTTTAATTGTGATGATTTTGGCTCACATTTAACAAAAACCCACCAAATCAACGAATCTCAACAAATTAGAATACTTCATAAGACCAATAAAAAAACATTTTTAGTGAATTGTTGGCCTTCTGGAAAGTATGTTAATTTACTGTACATGTACTCAATACTTGGTAGGGGCTTCTTTTGCTTTAATTACTGCCTCAATTCGGCGTGGCATGGAGGTGATCAGTTTGTGGAACTGCTGAGGTGGTATGGAAGCCCAGGTTACTTTGACCGTGGCCTTCAGCTCATCTGCATTTTTTGGTCTCTTGTTTCTCATTTTCCTCTTGACAATACCCCATAGAGTCTCTATGGGGTTCAGGTCTGGTGAGTTTTCTGGCCAGTCAAGCACACCATCTAACCAATGGTCATTTAACCAACTTTTGGTGCTTTTGGCAGTGTGGGCAGGTGCCAAATCCTGCTGGAAAATGAAATCAGCATCTTCAAAAAGCTGGTCAGCAGAGAGAAGCATGAAGTGCTACAAAATTTCTTAGTAAATGGGTGCAGTGACTTTGGTTTCCAAAAACTACAATAGACCAACACCAGCAGATGACATTACACCCCAAATCATCACAGACTGTGGAAACTTAACACTGGACTTCAAGCAACTTGGTCTATGAGCTTCTCCACCCTTCCTCCAGACTCTAGGACCTTGATTTCCAAATGAAATACAAAACTTGCTCTCATCTGAAAAGAGGACTTTGGACCACTGGGCAACAGTGCAGTTCTTCTTCTCCTTAGCCCAGGTAAGACGCCTCTGACGTTGTCTGTACCCAAATTCCTTGACACGTCTCTGTGTGGTGGCTCTTGACGGTCCTCATAAGGCTGCGGTTCTCTCGGTTGGTTGTGCATCTTTTTCTTCCACACTTTTTCCTTCCACTCAACTTTCTGCTAACATGCTTGGATACAGCACTCTGTGAACAGCCAGCTTCTTTGGCAATGAATGTTTGTGGCTTACCCTCCTTGTGAAGGGTGTCAATGATTGTCTTCTGGACAACTGTCAGATCAGCAGTCTTACCCATGATTGTGTAGCCTAGTGAACCAAACTGAGAGACCATTTTGAAGGCTCAGGAAACCTTTGCAGGTGTTTTGAGTTGATTAGCTGATTGGCATGTCACCATATTCTAATTTGTTGAGATTGTGAATTGGTGGGTTTTGGTTAAATGTGAGCCAAAATCATCACAATTAAAAGAACCAAATACTTAAACTACTTCAGTCTCTGTGCATTGAATTAATTTAATACACAAGTTTCACAATTTGAGTTGAATTACTGAAATAAATGAACTTTTCCACAACATTCTAATTTATTGAGATGCACCTGTATTACATACTTCAGTTACACACACTTTAATTGTGTTTTGCCAGTTTTGTATAGCCTTTTCTTTGTTGAGTGCTTTCATTTTATAAAAAACAAACAAGAAGCAAAAAGCAAATAACTTTTTCGGGTTCAATTTTCCTCTTGGCAAGACAGTTGGCTGTAAAATGCCTCAGTCTGGATTGAATCCTTAAGTGGCTGTGTGACATCAGGTTTTGATCGGTCTCTGGGCCTGAGTCTGCCTTTGATCTGTGCTTGTCAGATCCAGAGAGTTAAATGTGACTGGGAGAGTGCACCTGCGACCTGGCTGGGAAGATTATTCTGCGTCAACATTCATTAACCCCGGGCCATTTCCATCAGTATGCTCACAGCTGTAAGTGTGAGACTTTATCTACAGGAAACACGGCCACACGGCTCCTCATTTCATTTTCATATTTAAATGCCTGTTCTCTTGAACGCACCCTGTTGGCACATTTAAATAGCTCTGTCCTACTCTGCTGGTTCTGAATAGAGGAAAAACAAAACAGGAATGCGTTTGTTTGCTCTCCGAAGCCAAATGAATATTCTGACTCAGTTGCCGCATTTGCAACGGGAGTACATTTGGACCACTCATATTAGACAATTATTTATGAAATAATTTGAAAGAAACAATTAATCCAATAATGAAAATTATTATTATTATTCATCCTCATGTCATTCTCTACTGTAAAAAAATTATAATTTTAATGGGAAAAGACTGTAATGCTATGGTAAAAACTGTTTGGTTAATGGTAAGTTATTTTAAGTTCTGGCAGTGAACTTACAGTGAACTAACAGTGAACACGTTAATACATTATCCATGTTAAATATATTTATTAACATTAATATGAGAATATGTATATAAACATACTGTAAGTTGCACAATTACGATAATATAAAATAATATACATAATTATGTTAACAAAATAAATTGAATTTATTAATAATGAAATTGGATAAATAGACATAAATATCTGTTCCCACTTTAAATGTCTTAAAAAATAAAAATGTTTACAGCAGGTATTTGAGGCATTTTATGTATTATGGTTATCATAATAAATCATTGCATTAAATTATTTTAAATCAAAAATAATTGTACTATAAAAAATATAGTAAACGTGCACAAAAGCCTACACACCATGTCCAATGTCCTTTTATAAAACGTCTTCAAGTCTATTTAGAGACCATAAAAAACAAAAGTGCTCAATGTATAACAAAACTGTGCAAAGTGCAAATATCAATAACAATGTAAAGGGTTGTTTATGCAGTTTCTTTTCTAAATTAGCAAAGATTTCTGAGCAAATTCGTCATGTCAAAAAGTCAAAGGCAGTCTTGCAATGACGTCACAGTATCGTGAATAACGACGTCAAATTTATCGTCTTAACATTTCAGAATGCTGATTTTTGCTGAACTGTCCCTTTATGCTTTTAATATGTGTAAGCTAGAACCTGCATGCAGTTGTGGGGTTTGCGTGTTTTCTTATGTTGCAGATCTAAAAAATCAGCCTTTCTGTACACATTCAAACTGCAGCAGAACACCAATTCATCTTATGGCAGGACCCACTTAACCTCTGGTGGGCTCTGTAATTGCCTCTTTGGCCTATGCAGCACTTCAAACGGTGACAGGTGGGGAATTTGAGGCCAAAACCTATTCAGCGAGAGAATGGTATTTAGCATTGGACTTTCTTTTTTCAGTCAGTATTCCCAGGCCTTTGATAGCATATTAAGGACAGAGCAGGGAAGTGGTTAATCATCTCCTCCTCACACCTCCCAGCAGTTGGGCTCATCCCTGCCAGGCTCTGACATTTCCCTCCTTCAGCCAGACCCCGCCATCACCCGCTCGCCTAATAGACACTGACATATAGCCGCTTGAACGTCACAGGAAACTTACAACTGCAGGCCACAGCAGACCTACCTTTCTTTTCTCTTTCTATTTTTAAAACAATGCAGGTTCAGTGTGGAAAGTGTTTGGTTAAAGTGGAAATAAATCTGCTGGGGCGAAGGCTACAAGGGTGACAAGCCCCAGTTTGTCAGTTTACGAGGGCGTATCAGTGTTTGATTGGTCTGCTTTCTGAGGTCACTGATTTTCAGCTCTAAATGAGCCGAGGCACCGCAGTAAACCTATGGCCATGGACCGCCGCCGGCCAGCCTGAGCTATTCTTTCTTTGTTTGAAAGTCATAAAGAAAAGAATTACACAACTGTGTGGATGAGAGAGCTCAGTAAGAGCTATGCAGCGTAAGAGTCTAGCATTTGTTATTTGATGTTAGATAGAGACTGTTGTGTTACTACTAATGAAGGACATTGCTTATTTATTTGAAAGCTCTTAAACTCTTTAGAAATCATCTAAGACAGCATTTCTTTGAAGCTGTAGTCGTGCTCTCTCAATTGTTACGCTTTCTGTATTTAAAGGAGAGGGTTGGATAATATTCAGAAATCATGAACTGCCTTCTTTATCTTTAATGAGATTTTTAGACAGATGTCTCTGAATATTTATTGAACACGTTTATTATAATGATATATTTAATAACTGGTTGCAATTAATAAATGTGCTTTTATTGATTGTTCATTATAGTTTCATTGTTTTATATATATATATATATATACACACACACACACACACACACACACACACACATATATATATATATATATATATATATATATATATATATATATATATATACATTACATTTACATTATAAATGGTATTTCTTCATATTTAATGAATGTGTCTTTTATTTTATGGTTCCTCTTAATTCCCAGATTGATCATAATAATATAATATAATATAATATAATAATATAATATAATATAATATAATATAATATAATATAATATAATATAATATAATATAATATAATATAATATAATATAATATAATCCTAAAATTAAGGTACATTTATTTACTTGAAATTATTTGAATAAATACTATAGCAAATTACATAAATACTAAATTATGAAATATACAATTATTTATGGCATTTAATTTTTTTTATTCTTTATTCTATTCTATTCTATTCTATTCTTTTCTATTCTATTCTTTTTATTTCCACATTACAATTCTGCATCTTGTTTTCTACCTCAGTTCAAATCTGTGAATTGAATTGAAATTTAAAAAGCACTATCAATTCTGACTTGCACACAACCCTGAAGCGGGAGATGACAAACTTCTCCTTCAGATTAAAAGAATAGAGATTCTCTGAAAGAAGTGTTTAGCAAAGCAAATTGATTGTGCTGTGTCATCACATTGCGTGGGCTTGCTAATCAACCTCCTTTTTAATAACTTCAGTGGCTTCAATCAGAAAAGTGAGCCCAATCGATCAGGACAACCAGTCCTTGAATTCACATTTGGAAAGCAACACAAGGCACTCGTTTTGCTAAATCTTCTAAATGTGTGTGAGCCGAGATTAAATGGCTTTAGAGGTTTTGTGAAAGTTTCGTATTGGTAATCAGGGAGTATTAACCGTAGCCTCTCATCTAGCAAACTTCTAACCTGAGATTTACTGCACTGTCCCTCTTAGAGCTGTCATGCCTGGGCAAACGTGCACTGCGTTTTTCCACCACTTTTTCTCTTTCATCATTCATTGAGCTGAGACCAAAAGAGTATTTGGATTTAAGTTGTTAATGTGAGGCTAGCTGAGCCTAAATGCGTTAGTGCCTTGAGAACTGATCATCCGTAGATGGGCAGGCAAATTGGTGCCCTAACCATGATGAAGTGCGTTGCAGTGTGACTGTTACTGAGCCACCCTAATATTGAAGACTGCTGCAATTCCTGCTGACTGAAATTGCAGAACCATCATTCAGAATGATTGTGACCTGACACTCCTCCTCATTTTCTCGTTATTCCCTCTTTGACTGCGATAACATGTGCTTGACACAGTGTTTAGAGTCAAGTCGTGGCCTAATGGTTAGAGAGTTTGACTCCTAACCCTAAGGTTGTGGGTTCGAGTCTCGGGCCGGCAATACCAAGATTGAGGTGCCCTTGAGCAAGGCACCGAATCCCCAACTGCTCCCCGGGTGCCGCAGCATAAATGGCTGCCCACTGCTCTGGGTGTGTGCTCACGGTGTGTGTGTGTTCACTGCTGTGTGTGTGCACTTTGGATGAGTTAAATGCAGAGCATGAATTCTGAGTACGGGTCACCATACTTGGCTGTATGTCAGGTCACTTTCACTTTCATCATTACTCTAGTCTTCGTCGATTTGCTGCTCAAGAAACATTTCTTATTGTTAACTATGTCAATGTACATTAACAAACAGATGTGCTGCTTAATATTTTTGAGACCCCCCCCCCCCACACCCCAAGGATTTTACTAATAGAACGTTTAAAAGAACAGAATTTATTTGAAATTTAAATCTTTTGTAACATTATAAATGTCTTCTCTGTGATTTTTTTATCAATTAAATGCACTCTAGCTGACTGAAAGTATTGATTCAATTACTTCACATAGACTTTATTGGTTCTCACCTGTCTCGTAACAGCTTGCGGTGTACCAAATTCAAATTTGCATCTTTATAATAAAAATATATGGCAAAAGGGAACATTTAATGCAAAACAGAAATTTCCTTACTTTTAGAAAGCTTGGGATATAGCGCATTAGACTTTTATAATGTTTTTCCATCATTTGTTTTGACAGCCCTTGTTCATCATTCACTTAAAGGCAGCGTGAACATCTGGCCTAACTTCATTTGTGTGTGTGTGTGTGTGTTACAGAAGAAAGAATATTATATTTGTTTTGAATGGATTGAGGTGAGTAACTAAGTACCTGGATTTTCTCTCTTTTTTTTGTAAGCTAACCTTTTAAACGCAGCTATGATCCTGTTGAACATTATTTTTGCATCATATTGTATGATTTTTTTTGACCTCTCCTTTGTAAGATTTGTTTTTGGTCCACATTTGTCCTGTTCCCTGCTAAGAATGATACTTTTTGTTGCAATACAGAATAGAAAAGCTTTGAATGGAGCATCATCCCGACTCTGCTAATGGACACTGACACGCACCAAACAACTGGGACTGAAGTCATCGTGTCATAGCTGGAGATTACTTTAGAGTCAAGGGTTTTCTCTGTGGTTGTTTGGCAGCGTGCAGAGCTGAATTCAGTCCCCTCCAGCATTACACAGGCTTGTTCCCTTTTGAATGTGCTTCAATTCAAACTGCCAATGTTGCATAAGCCCATGCTGACTTCTCTGTCTGCAAAACACGATTTGACAAGCTGTTACTGTAAATCAGATCAGACATGTTTAAGGTAATAGAGATCATGAGGCATATATTAAATAGTTTCCTTTCAGAGGGATTTAGTGGTTACTGAGTGATAGTGAAAACATATAATGAAGATTATTAGGTTGTTGATCAGAAATCTAATGGAGCAGAAGAGCATATTTTCAACAGTCTGCCACTAAGCCCTCTTTTGAAAATCCTCTTTGTCTCTGTGTCTGTAATCAATCTTCATTAATGGTTTGGCAAAACTCCACAAAGGCATCTGGAATGAACAGAATGACATTATAACTAATAATACAAGATAGAGATAAATTTCACTGTCATGGACTGAATTTAGCACCATTTGAATGGTTTCCCAGGGTGTCATATGCTAAGGAATATTTAAATGTCTAACATTTATAAAGTAAAAGGGGGATGTGATGTAATTTTATATGCATATAGGCAACAGCATGTTGCAACTGAATTCAGAGGTTATTCTTTCTTGATTTCTTAATCCCATTTAACACACATTGTCTGGCTTTACAAGTGTGACACGTTCTACAATAACTTGTCACTGTTCAGATCATAGGGAGTTCACATCTGTATTAAAATGCAGTTGTACATTTTTACTGTTTACCTGGTCATAGTTATCTACTGTTCTTTGTTTTTAGAAAGAAAGAAAATACTTTGTGCTAAATATCCAAAGGCTCATAAAGGCTCATACCTATCAAATAGCAGCCAATCGCATATATTGGTGAAAACATTTTCAAAATATTTAAGCATTTTCTCTATTTAAACGCTGATTAATTGATTTAAATAGCAATTAAAATACTACAGTACTTTCCAAGTCAGGAATTTTCTCTTTTGGGTGGTGGAGATAAACTAACTGACATTTCAGATTTTAGACATTTCATTAAATTACCTTTGAACATTTATTTTCCATACAGGGCTAAATACGTATTAGAATGAATGATTTCTATAAGTACATCTTAACATAAAAGCCACATGGGGGTTGACTGCATTTTGCGGTATTATGTATAATTTTACAGTCTGTTGTTAAGCTTCTTTGTGGTAAACATTTTATATTAATGATTTATAAGCCCCGCTATTTACAGAATCTGATGCAGTTTCCCTCTGTTCACTTTGTGTAATGATGCAAACTACTGTGATCTCAAGACACCCTATTATTTCATGCTTTTTTGTTTACAGAACAATATGCAAAGGTGTACCATAATTAGTATCTACTGCTTTGTACTCCTACATTTCACGATACAGTTCAAATCCAATTCCCCCGTTCTGATACACAAACCTTTGATTACATAAGCCTGAATATAAAAACCCAGTTACGGGCTCTCCTCACAGCACATATTATATGTGTAACAAAGTCATTATACAAGAACATTTTGATCAAGATTATGGGCTAGTAATAAGCCTAATAAAGTCTAACAAAACTTTGATTGTATGACCTTGATACAAGCCCAGAAAGTTTGTCAGATAATTGCTATCATAATTGAGTTTCTTCTTCATCTATTCATTATTATATTCATTTAGTTCCTTTTTTTTTTTTGTAAAGCAATTACATGTAGACTGTTCTTCTTTTTTTAAGTGAATAAAAACGTCATTCCTTAGTGACTGTATTCATAAAGTATACACTTACAGCTATATTAACCCAAACACTGCAGTTATCGAGCACAGTACAATTTTCATTGTCTCAGTGCACCAAAGCGACATGCTATGCAACACACATCCAATAACCATAATGTCAGCAAGAGTAATGACTTTATTTAGAAGTTGTAAATATATAAAGAGATGTTTTCAATTGATTTACTCGGATAATTGATGGGGAATAAAACCACAAAAGGGGCTACAAGCTTCTCCTTTAAGGCTCCTTTAGGTCACTCGATCCACCGGCACCAGGATGAACATTGTTTTTATGATGGTTCTCGGTTATGACAACCATGCACGATGCAGACTAATTGCTTTCGGAGCACAGGTCAAGCCATCGTGGAGTGTCCCAAGGGTATTTGGAGAGAAATAGGGGAATAATTTCCCTGTGCACTCTTCTGTGGTGTCCAGAGACCTGTTACCAACTGATCCAGGCAGAGCAAAGTAATAACCCTCCGGCTGTGTTTGCTTTTGGCTCCGGCTCATGTGAAATTGAAGGGAGGGAGAACATTGATCCGTGTAGGGATGGAATGACCTCCGAAACAAATGTCAGAGTAAGTCTTAACCCTTGAACCTCTGCTCAAATGCTATTTTTCTGGCTCCCATGCCCGCAAGAAACGTCCGTCTGTACCAAATGCATGCACACCCGGTATGATTTTTCGACTCCGGGGGCTTTGGTTGAGCTCGGTATGTAAGCCGTGGTTGATGTTTAGTATTCTGAAACAACATATCTGTCCTTCAGCCACCTTTGCTCCCTTGAGTCCGGACATTGCCGTGGGCAAAGATGTGTGGTCCCTTTCCTTCTTGTCAGTAGCTTTTCTCAGATAAGCATGTGGCAGATACATCCTCTTATCCTCCTTTGTCCTGACTCACTTACCTTGGACTGTGTTTACTCTAGGGCCACAATATGGAGCAGCGAAGGCGAAAATCCAAAAGGCTGCATTAGAATTCCATTTGAATTCCTTTGCTTCAGTGCACAGTGCTATTAGATGTGATTATTTCCGCAGTCCGGCAGACATGCCTTTGTTGGACCATCTGTCGATCAGGGTAGCAGGCGCAGTGCAAACACTTATGGCAATATCACCGACTTGCCATTTGGGATCTTTTTTGGGGGGGTTCTTTTCCCCCTTTTTTTAATTACGCTTTGCTTCCAATGAATGCAATAGTTTAAGAAGCACAAATACGGCTTAGTGGCGTCCGCTTGGATGAGTGTCTCCGTTTCCTTAACATCAGAGTCCTGGCAAGAATTTATCTCCTTCGCGAGCATCCGTGGGCTTCAGAGAGGAAGCATTATCATCAGCGGTC
Source organism: Cyprinus carpio (assembly GCF_018340385.1). NCBI lineage: Eukaryota > Metazoa > Chordata > Actinopteri > Cypriniformes > Cyprinidae > Cyprinus > Cyprinus carpio. The sequence goes on along the minus strand of NC_056599.1, from coordinate 19,121,664 downwards.
TTGATGATGGCCTGGCTAAGAGCTCGAGAATCGTGTCGCAGGCCACTGGAAGTCTAGCTTTGTAATGATGAGTGTTGTATCACCAGGCTGCAGATGTTCGTCCTGCAGGGTGTCCGAGAAAAGATAGTCAAGCTTCTTATGGCTGCCATAAAGGGGGACAATGTGGTGTGTTTAAAGCAAAATTTCTTTAATTATGACCATCCTGGTGAGGCTGGCACTGCATTAACCTGCCATTGGGCCAATCTGGTAGAGAACACACTCTGTGGGGGGTTGCAGTCTCTAATGGGGTCTTTTGCGCTAACCTTTCTTGACCAGCTGTAGGAGTAAAAACACATTCTCGTGATCATTAATGTAGGATTTTTCTGATGGAAATTCAGAGCAAGTGAGGCTGAGATGTTTCTGTGAAGTGCCAACTCATCTAGGTCATTACGAGGGTGGGAAACAATGTTCCTGAGCACATTAAGAGCCCAGTGGACACGGCTGTCCCGTTGTTTGTTCATTCGGCTAATGTTCCCGCTCATTGTGCTCCGCACTGGTGTTTGAGAGAGAAAGTCACAGTGCTCTATTACCACGCTTTTCAATTAATCCATTAGCAATCCGTGCAGTCGACTGAAAATAATGCTTAAAATGCTTCTCTAAGAAGTGTAGAAAGTGAAAAAGCGTATATAAAAGACGTCAAAGTTTTCTCAGATTTAGTAGCGCCTATTAAAAAATTATACTATAATGCTGACCAGCGTTCAGCATTGTCATGGCAGATCAGAGCACTTGTCAAGTCTTGACAAACTGATTAATTGATGCAGGTTTGCTTTAAGGGCAGGAAGCTGCTGATGTTCTGTGGAATCACAAGCTTTGTTCCACTGTCTGCGCTGAAATGTGCCAAGAACACAACTTTGTTTAAATGGAGCAGTCAGATATTTATTAGTTGTTTTGGAATAATTACAAGTAAAATAGGGTAATTTGAAAGAGAATAACTGTAAAATCACAATTTAGAAATTAAATATACAAGGCTAATACACTATACCATTCAAAAGTTAAGGGATGACAAGATTTTTAACATTTTTTTTTTAAAGAAGTCTTTTATGCTCACCAAGGAGAAACCAGTAATATTGTGAAATATTATTATAATTTGAAATAACTTTCTGATTTAGTAGTATTTAACTGATTCATGAGGTGGCAAAAATGAATTTTCAGCTTACTCCAGTCTTCAGTGTCACATGATCCTGTGTTAGAAATCATTCTAATATTTTTTTTTTTTTTTTTTATCGTATTATTATCAGTGTTGAAAACAGTTTTGAGGCTTAATATTTTTGAGGAAACTATGATGACAAACTTTATTTAGTTTTAAGTGGATCATGTTCGTAATTAATGAACAGTCTGGTTACACCGATGCAAAATTTACTTATTTATGCTTGGTTTAAAATTCTGTTATTTTCAAGTGCAGCCAAAAACATTTTGACGATATGCAGTTGGACAAAATAAACTATGATGCATTTTTTTTTTTTTTTTAATTGTTTGATGAAAGTTCAAAAGACCAGCATTTATTATTTTAACTTTTTTATATCTTTACTTTCATATTTGATAAAATTAATGCATCATTGCTATAGGAAAGTATAAATTTCATTCAATTTTTTTTTCCTTTATGAAAAAAAACCATCACTTTACACACTTCCACTTTAAAATTGCACTGTTCTGGGAAGTATTTTACATTAATTTGAAGAGATCTACAATATATATATATATATATATATATATAGAGAGAGAGAGAGAGAGAGAGAGAGAGAGAGAGAGAGAGATCATCAGGTCCTTGCTAAACATCGTAAATTGCATAAAATAATAATAGCTCACTCAAGAAAGTTTCATTGGATGTACTGAAAGAAATATCCTCTAATGGGGAAAGTTGTTAATTTGGTAATTATTTCACCCAATTATCCTATTACCACCAATATGACCCATCTGGGCCATTGTGTGTATCACATGATAGGCATTACCAAGGGTTAATAAGCCAGCCAATATGAGCCACAGTCTGCCACCTCTCATGTGATGCCTTGTATGAAAACACAAGAAGTAACACTTAAAATAGATGACCACTATATAGAGGCTATTATTTTTGTTTGTAATATTTATTTTGCTTTATTTCTTTATTGTCAGTAATTTTGTGAAGAGGTTCTGCCTCTCTTGCTTAGCCAGAAACAGTCAGAAACATATTTAAAGATTCTCAGAAGCTATTTGTGATAGAGGCAGAGGAATGCTTTTGTTTTTCAGAGCGGTAGTTGTGCCGTGTGCACAGAGACCGGGTGGCATGTCTGATTTATGCACAGGTGTTGAAGTTGAGAGATAGCGACAGAGCCTAGTCCGTATAATTAATTCCCTGCACAGTTCAAGTCCCTTCCGTCGTCCCGCCCAGCACTACTCTCTCTGGCTGACCTGCACACTGCTCCTCTTTCACATTATTACACTGCGGCGGTAGCAGCAAAGGTGGTGCCACTGACCCAGCATGCGTGCTGCTGACATGTGTTGCGAGATTATGGCGTGCAACATCATTTGAATTAGGTGTAGTGAATATCTTAATAACCCAACATGTTACTCCACGTCTGAGCCATGGTGAGCACAGGAGCGTGACTTTTGTGCATGCATCTGTTTGTAAGGAAATCCAATTACGTGTGTGTGTGTGTGTGTGTGTGTGTGTGTGTTTCTGGGGGTTTGTATTCTAGGTCTGAGTGTTATGCGTCAGATATGGCTGGTTTAGCCCCCGGTGTGTTGTGCAGTGCTACATGTCCAGACTGACAGAGCAACATTGAAACTGAGAGGCAATAAAGCAATTGCACTCAATGATTGATAGCACCTTGCTCTGTGACAGTGGTTCCCATTCAGGTGTACATGTACCCCAGAGGTACTGAAGCAGTGTCCAGGAGGAAAAATTCTGGTTTTGCTTTGTTAATCCTATAAAATAGAAATTATTTTTAAAATAACAACATTAGGCCTATCATTTGTCATTGTATTTTAAATTATTCTTTTCTTGCCATGAATATAGCCTTTGGTGGTGACATGGCATAACACAATATTAAGGCTGTCAGTAGATTAATACTTTAGAACCGTGATTATTCTTAGTATTTTGTACAGTTCATCTTTAAGGAAGGAAAACAAAATAATGTGTGCAAGTTTAATACATGTTTTCATGTTTATGTATTATGGAATGCACGAAATATTTAATGTATGTATCATAACATTAAAAAAAAAAAAAATTGTGTTTAGATAAAGTATCAGATTAGTGGCATTTATTTTAAAAACAGATACAATCACTTTTTTCAAGAAAACATTTCACAAAAACAACTTTGGTTTTAATTTGTAAAAATGTGTTGTTGTTTTTTTTTAAGACAAACTTTATTTAGTTTCTAGTTGTAAAATATTAGTGGATCATGTTCGTAATTAATGATGCGATGCAAAATTGACTTTTTTATATATCTGCTATAGCATTATTTATTTGCAAATGGAACTTGGTTTAAAATTCTGTTATTTTCAAGTGCAGGCAAAAACATTTTGGCGATATGCAGTTGGACAAAATAATGTGATAACTCATCATAATAAGGCTTAATATAATTTGTGTAGGCTACAGTGAAAAACCAAATGTTGCAATTATCTTGTATCTCTTTATTGTCTATATTCTCTAGGTTGTATATCATGTACACTCTTAAAAATAAAGGTTTAAAAGGGGGTACTTGCAGTGACGCCATAGAAGAATCACTTTTGGTTCCCCAAAGAACAATTCTTAAAAAAAAAAACAGTGGTTTCTTAGTGTAAAGAACTTTTTAACAATCTAATGAATTTTTTTTTTTCTTCACATGGAAACAAAGATGCCAAAAGGAACCTTTATTTTTAAGAGTGAATTGCACTCAGCTTTACTGAAAGAACTATAGGGATCAAAAAGGTTGCTAATACTACTGCTATCTTGCAGAAACAGTTTTTGAACTGAAGTATAGCCTTCCTAAAAGAATAAAGTATAGCCTTCCTAAAAGCTAAAATCACACTGGTAAAAACCTACATTCAGAGCGTGTGGCTGAACACATGGGTGTTTGCCCTTTGGGGCAGCAGGTGGCTTCTTCCCACAGATGAATTAGTCTGGACGTGGTTGTGGTCTATCACATCGCCCGAGCAGGTGTAATCGCTGTGTGCTTCCATGCAAAAAGACATTGGGAGGTCCTCTGTTACAAGGAGAGATAAAGTATGAAAATACGTTAAAGTACGAAATACACTGTCAAATGTGTGAAGAAGAGAAAATGGTGAAGATTGAGGCATGAACACCCTAAGGACAGCTCAATTATCCAGCCATCAATCAGCTGGGCCCTGATTGGTTGTGTAGACAGGTCAGGAGTGATACTTTGTGTTGGATCTATGTCCCAGTGATCTCTATCTCTCGGTCTTAAGCAGCTAACCCACCCACCAGGTCCCCACACAGCATGTCAGACGCAGGCTCCTGCTGATTCACAGGTTATTCTAGTCGAGCTGTAAGTCTGCTCCATTACACAGAGGTGTTTTTCTCCAGTGACACTTTACACTTATGACTGCTTACTGTAGCTCAATGACTGTCAGTGGAATGGATTTGCACTTTAAATCCACTTCAAATCTACACTTTTTTTTGTAGTAGTAGTAGTAGTAATAGTTATAGTAGCAGGTATATAGACTACTGTTCAAAAGTTTAAGATTTGTTAATGTTTTAAATAATTCTCTTGTGTTGTCCAATGCTGCATTTATTTGATTAAAAATACATTAAAATACTAATATTGTGAAATATCATTAATATTTTAAATAACTGTTATTTATTTTAATATGTGTGATGGCAGTCAGTTATTATCTATATTAGAGCTACAGATGGTGGTTATTATCAGTTATTATTCGTGCTTTGTTATTATTAATGGTTCATATTGTTGTTGAAAAAAATTCTGCTTAATATTTTTGTGGAAACAGTGATACATTTGAAAAGTTCAGAAGAACACAATTTATTTGAAGTAGAAATCTTTTGTAACATTGGAAACATCTTTACTGTCACTTTTAATCATTTTAATGTGTCTTCGCTGTATAAAAGTGTTCATTTTAAAAGTATATTTTAAAGTAATAATAAAAGTTTTTTTTTTCTTTTCCCTAAACAACTTTGTTCTATGCTAAATTAACATAAAAGATACAGAATTTTGGCAGAATTTTAAGACAACATTGCTTGTATCATTTGTGTATAAAATAGTCTAAGTTAAAAAACCCTAGTTGCCAGATAAATTGACTTCAGAGAGATCATTATAAACATATATGTCACTTAATATTGACATTAGTTTCATATAATTAACACTACAGACTGCTTCAAACACTGTGTATGCTATATATTTTAGTGCTTTTATGGTATAAAGTAATTTGTTCCATTTCAGTTGCTGATCCATCTGAGATGCTCCCCAGGGTTGCCAGGTCTGCATAACAAAACCAGCCCAACTGGTACACAAAACTAGCTCAATCGTGTTCAAAACCTCCTTCCAGGTGTTCCACCTTGGTCGAAATTGCGGGGGCAGGGTGTTTCGCTTTAGCCAGTGGACCAAAAATAAAAAATAAAAACATCCCACGGAAGCAGTGTAAAAATAGCCCAATTCCGTGGGAAAACCACAGACTTGGCAGCACTGATGCTCCCTTACAAGTTAGCTGCCTGTGTAGACAGTAGGCAGCAAGGTGACTAGGTATGATGTATGTTTGAGTGATTTTAAAAATGTGAACTTGATGCCAAAGGTAATGTTCGCTTTTTCAACAAACAGAAAAACTTGCTTTTATATTGCATGTTTATATAGTCTTACGAAAAAAGAGTGTTACATAATGTGTCAGGGCTTTCTGTTTTTGTTGGGCGGAATATTCAATCTTTTCTTCAATCATTACTACTGTTGTCAGAGCACAAGATGCTTCATTTCACTGGGCACATCTCTTCAAGCAGCATGTTTTTTTGACATGCAGAACAAGAGTGTAAATTGAATGCGAATCACACTTGTACTGAAATTCCAAACAAGAGTTAGAGATGAACTCATGAAGGAATACAAAATACTTCATTTTTTGTCCACTCACTCTTTGTCAGTATGTATTGAAAACCACAGGCTAATTCTCCAAGCGAGATACTCAATCTTAAAGCAATTAGAGTTTTAGCCTCACTAAATTATGTATGATGGTTTAAAAAGTAATAGGAGTAATAGGATTAAAACTGCCTGTTTTTTTTTTTTTTTTTTTTTTTTCTTGTTCCAGTAAACAGGTTGATTTGACTTGGCTCCACTGTGGACACCAGAATGTTCTGCCAAGATGACAAACACTGTGGTTCCTCATCAGTCTCTTAAGTTATACATGCTCCGATAATGACAGATTTCAAACATCTCTCATGTCTGTTCTCTTTGTGCATGACAGGAGGAACCTGTAAGTGCTTTTAGGCCTTAATAATATGCTATGTGCCACATTTGATCAGAGCCTAAATTCTATATTATGGCCTTCTTCTATATTTTAAATATACATCTACATGTAAGAATCTCTTTGTAGACTCTTTTAACCCTGTCTTAATGTAATCAAAGACAGTGGGAATATTCCATCTCTTCATGCATTAGTCATAAGCGATGCTTTTAGTCACAAGGTTGTGACTCATCAAAGACATGATGCCAGCTTGAAGACCCTTGAAGACAGCTGCTGTAGCTTTAGTGTGAGGTTTCAACAAGGGATCCAGCATCATTTTCCGCTACCATTACCAGCATTAGAGGACAAAGTTATCTGCAGCATTATAAAGCTTCAATAGTGTTTAATGTAACCCCTAAATAACGTGAGAAATGACAAGCAAGGCTCAGTGGTTTTGATTAAGATTCATTTTGTGGGGACTTTTATCTTCAATGTAGCATTCAGTTAGAGCTATAAATGACTTTGTAAGTGGTTTAAATATAAAGCCAGATTTGAGACTTCTACCTGGCCTTGGTTTAATAAAAAAGTCACCCGACTGTGACTGGTAATTTATACCTTGCCTAGTTTTATATACACACTACCACTTAAAAGTTTTAACAGTTGTGAAAGAATTCTCCAATGATCACATATGAACAGTGATACTGTTTTAAAAAATACTGATTTTAAAAAAAATAAATAGCCATTACTCCAGTCTTCAGTGTCACATGATCCTTCAGAAATCATTCTAATATGCTGATTTGCTGCTCAAAAAAACATTTCATTTCTAAAAACAGTTGTGCTAGTTAATAATTTTGTGAAAATTGTGGGATTTAAGTTTAAAAGTGCGGTGACACATTGCTGCCACATACATATTTCTTCCTCTCATTTATGTCATAACCATATATGTCATTAAAACGACAATTATCTTGTTAAAATTAAATATTTTCTAGTAATAATGAGAAGTTATGTCATTAAAATGAAATATTTTCTCGCAATAACGAGATTCTGTCATTAAAACATTTTTCTAGTTAAAATGACATTCTTCTCATTAAAACTACATTTTCTCATAAAACCGAAAAGCGTTAGTTTAAAATAGAAATCTTTTACAATATTGTTTCTGAATTTAATGTTTCTTTAAAACTAATTTACTGACCCTGAAAGGATTTGAAAGGAAAATTATTCTTAAGATTTAAGTCTTAAGTCTTAAGATTTTTTTTAGCCCTACAGAATGTAATGGTGTATGTGAGGGCAAACCAAGTTAACAAACAAACAAAAAACTTCAGCATTCTGAAGATATTGTATTTAATACAACAATTAAATACCAGTCATGACGCAAAAGCTAAGAGCAAAACAACGCCATAGCAAACAAAGCAACAGGAAACGCATGCAAGAGGTGCATTCAAGTGACTCGGATCATCAGCGATGGCGCGGAACTAGTTGAAATTGAAAAGGGAAAAATAGAAACCACTCTTTATTTAGATGTTGTCAACTTTGTTTGCATCATTAATGCTGTAATATTGCACCCCCTGGAGCTGTTTAAAATAACACACAATGTATCTGCATTTGATGACAGGCGATTAGAGAGGTTGGTTGCCTTGTTGCTGCTTTTGAAACCAACGGAGCATAAAAAGCAAAAGGCTTGACATTTGATATTATGCTCATAAGTGCTCCTCCGCAATTAACTTGTATCATAGCTGCAGGTGGTTCGGAAATGTGCCTCTTAACATCCGTAACAATGATATCAGTCGACTTGTAATCAGTAATCAGGCCAAATTGTTCTACTAATCAATGCAATATGGAAGCATGAAGGAGTGTGATTGCGTTTAAGGGTTGAAGCAGACTGGTTTGTGAGCATGGAGTGCCTCCTGTTATCCTGCTCATTCACCCTGAGACAGCTGTTAACCCAACACTACTGCAGTGAGTGAGCGTTGTCTCACGTTGAATAGCGTTACATATCTTGACTATGCTTTTCAGGACAGAAAAGTACATAAGCAACCTTGATTATGATGAATCAT